>NW_027650935.1:0-33435 GCF_965287045.1 Carcharhinus amblyrhynchos
CTCACCAGTGCCCTGTACACTTGCAGCAAGATCTCCCTGCTTTTATATTCTATCCCCCTCGCTATAAAGGCCAGCATCCCATTCACCTTCCTGATCACCTGCTGCACCTGCAGACTGGGTTTTTGCGACTCGTGCACAAGGACCCCCAGGTCCCTCTGCACCGTAGCATGCTGCAGCTTTTCGCCCTTTTAAATAATAATCCCTCTGACTATTATTTCTACCAAAGCGGATAACCTCACACTTGCTAACATTATACTCCATCTGCCAGATCCTCACCCACTCACTCAGCCTATCCAGATCCCTCTGCAAACTTTCTGCACCCTCCACGCAATTTGCTTTTCCACTCATCTTCGTGTCATCAGCAAATTTCGTCACCCTACACTCAGCCCCCTCCTCCAGATCGTCTATATAAATGGGAAACAGTTGAGGTCCCAGCACCGACCCCTGGGGCACTCCACTAGTCGCCAACCAGAATAGCACCCATTGATTCCAACTCTCTGCTTCCTATTTGACAGCCAATCCTCTATCCACGCTAAAACTAGTGGCTTTTGCTACCAAATTAACTGTTGGACTTGAACCTGGTGTTGTGAGACTTCTGACTACATGTGAGCCCAGAACTACAGCGTGATGTTAATCTGAAATGCCTTTTGGAATGGAGGTTAGTTAGGGACGGGCTGTAATGTTGACCCAGCCCCTGATGCCTGGGTAAATTTTAAAGCCCCAGTCTAGTACCATGAACAGTGTGAGCTGATGATGCCAGTCTGACCCCCCCCCCCCCACCCTGCCCAGCCCAGCTCCCCACCTTCCCGACACCCATTTCAAGGTTGGGTTCTCTGCCGTCTGTTTCAGGTGGTGAGCCCCTCGCTGGGGGGGCTGAAATCCTACGAGCTGCTGCACCGTATCACCGGGGAGGGCCTGTCGGTGGAGTACTCCTTCAACCGCAGGCCATTCAGCCCCGACCACACCATGGTCTCCGTCCAGATGCAGTTCACCAACAGCTCGGCCATGGAGTTCAAAAACCTCCGCGTCGGCGAGCCCAGACTACAGCCGGGAATGAGGATGCAGGGATTCAAGGAGATCGGTAAGAGGCGTGTGTGTGTGTGTGTGTGGATTGGAAGAGATCGGAGAGAGAGAGTGTGGGATTGGAGGGGATCGGGGAGAGAGAGTGTGGGATTGGAGGAGATCGGAGAGAAAGAGTGTGGGATTGGAGGAGATCGGAGAGAGAGAGAGTGTGGGATTGGAGGAGATCGGAGCGAGAGAGAGTGTGGGATTGGAGGGGATCGGAGAGAGAGAGAGTGTGGGATTGGAGGAGATCGGAGCGAGAGAGAGTGTGGGATTGGAGGGGATCGGAGAGAGAGGGAGTGTGGGATTGGAGAGAGAGAGAGAGTGGGATTGGAGGAGATCGGAGAGAGAGGGAGTGTGGGATTGGAGGAGATCGGAGAGAGAGGGAGTGTGGGATTGGAGGGGATCGGAGAGAGAGGGAGTGTGGGATTGGAGGAGATCGGAGAGAGTGTGGGATTGGAGGAGATCGGAGAGAAAGAGTGTGGGATTGGAGGAGATCGGAGAGAGAGAGAGTGTGGGATTGGAGGAGATCGGAGCGAGAGAGAGTGTGGGATTGGAGGAGATCGGAGAGAAAGAGTGTGGGATTGGAGGAGATCGGAGAGAGAGAGAGTGTGGGATTGGAGGAGATCGGAGAGAGTGTGGGATTGGAGGAGATCGGAGAGAGGGAGTGTGGGATTGGAGGAGATCGGAGAGAGAGAGAGTGTGGGATTGGAGGAGATCGGAGCGAGAGAGAGTGTGGGATTGGAGGGGATCGGAGAGAGAGGGAGTGTGGGATTGGAGAGAGAGAGAGAGTGGGATTGGAGGAGATCGGAGAGAGAGGGAGTGTGGGATTGGAGGAGATCGGAGAGAGAGAGAGTGTGGGATTGGAGGGGATCGGAGAGAGAGGGAGTGTGGGATTGGAGGAGATCGGAGAGAGAGAGAGTGTGGGATTGGAGGGGATCGGAGAGAGAGGGAGTGTGGGATTGGAGAGAGAGAGAGAGTGGGATTGGAGGGGATCGGAGAGAGGGAGTGTGGGATTGGAGAGAGAGAGAGTGTGGGATTGGAGGAGATCGGAGAGAGAGGGAGTGTGGGATTGGAGGAGATCGGAGAGAGAGGGAGTGTGGGATTGGAGGAGGTCGGAGAGAGAGGGAGTGTGGGATTGGAGGAGATCGGAGAGAGAGGGAGTGTGGGATTGGAGGGGATCGGAGAGAGAGGGAGTGTGGGATTGGAGAGAGAGGGAGTGTGGGATTGGAGGGGATCGGAGAGAGGGAGTGTGGGATTGGAGAGAGAGAGAGTGGGATTGGAGGGGATGGGTAAAGTGTGTAAACTATTCATCAGCGACTGTGCAGAGGACAAACCACATTTCAAACACGAGCAGAGTTTTGTCCGCTCTCCAGTGCCATCACTTGGTCCCGTACTCCCAAAAACAAACCACCGAGACCTTCAGATCCCCTCGTACGGACTCTGCCGTTTAGTCCCGGGTGGTGAATAGAGGACAGGAACAGGCCCTTCACCCCTCCGAGCCTGCACTGACCATGAACATAACCCATGGGCACTTACACAGTCCGTATCCTTCCCATCCTATTCACGTTTTTGTCTCGATGCCCCTTAAATGTTACTATCGATCCCACCGCCTCCCCGGGCAGCGTGTTGCCAACGCTCGCCACCCCCTGCACATCTCATAAAATCCCAACAGTGCAGAAGGAGGCCATTCGGCCCATCGAGTCTGCACCGACCACAATCCCACCCAGCCCCCATCCCCGTAACCCCCACAAATTTACCCCAGCCAGTCCCCCTGACACTAGGGGCAATTTAGCACGGCCAATCCGCCTAACCCCCACATCTCTGGACTGTGGGAGGAAACCCACGCAGACACGGGGAGAACATGCGGACTCCGCACAGACAGGCGACCGGAGCCGGGAATCGAAGCCGGGTCCCTGGCGCTGTGAGGCTGCAGTGCCAACCCACTGTGCTGCCCCGTTGCTGTTTGTGGGATCTTGCTGTGCATCAGTTGGTCGCTAAGTGACCCCAGTACGGATAAGAGCGAGTTGAAGTCAGATCTACGCACCAGGGAGAAGGAACTGCAGGTTTATCGGAAGATCCTTAATCTCGAATCTCTGGTCTAGATGGCAGGAATTGTGAACTGAATCTCTCTCTCTCTCTCCATCTCCCTCTCCCTCTCCCTCTCTCTCTCTCTCTTTCTCCCCTCGATGTCCGCAGCGGTTCTCCAGCCCGGTGAGGTTGTCTCCGATATCATGGGCATCGATTTCTGTGACTCCACTCAAGCAGCCAACTTCCAGCTGTGGTGAGTGACGTCTGGTCCTGCTCCTCGGAACCGCGCGCTCTCTCCGCAGATCCCAGCTCTCACCTCCCACTGTCGTGGGGGGAGGAGTGGGAATCATAGTAACACAGGAATCGGGCAAATTCAGAGAGTGATTGAGGAGAATCATAGAACCCTACAGTGCAGAAAGAGGCCCTTCGGCCCATCGAGTCTGCACCGAACACAATCCCACCTATCCCCATATCCCTACATGTTATACCCACTAATCCCCTCTAACCTACGCATCCCTGGACACTAAGGGCAATTTCTTAGCACGGCCAATCAACCTAACCCGCACATCTTTGGACTGTGGGAGGAAACCCACGCAGACACGGGAAGAATGTGCAAACTCCACACAGACAGTGACCCGAGGCGGGAATCAAACCCACATCCCTGGCGCTGTGAGGCAGCAGTGCTAACCCACTGTGCCACCCTCGTGTTTGTATAGCACGGATATAAATGTATCCACAAAATCCAGTGGGCAGGAGGAAACTCTCCGAGGAATTATTGACCGGTTCTGGACGCGGATGAGGGATTTTCCAGACCCGCTTTGCCGGAAACTCCAGTCCGAACTTTGCCTGGTCTTTCAGTCCCGCCCGCTGTGATTCCTGAGGCGGACGGGGCAGGAGAAATCCCCCCTCTCTGTAACGTCCGCGAGCGATGGTGTAACGTCACAAGCCTCCGTGCGTCCAGCCCCGCTCACACTCGGAGATTCGGAGTAACCGGGAGCTGAACGGTGTTTCTTGTTTTGTTCCTCGCTCACAGCTCTCAGACTCGCCAGTTTTATATATCGATCCAGCCGCCGGTGGGAGAGTTAATAAAGCCGATCTTTATGACGGAAAACAACTTCAAGAAGGAACAAGGTGAGTTCCCGGCCAACGGGAAGGTGGTGTTTCGGGATTACAGCACTGCTTCCGATATCACAGCCCCGTAGGTTTGGTTAAACTGTGATTGGAAATGCCTCTGGATGCCCGACTGTTAGGAGAGGAAGGGAATTGTGTAAAAAAAAAGTTCATCATTTAATCACCGTCCCTTGTCTCTCTTTACTCTGAGGAGTTCGTAGCTGGAACCTCCGCTCTTCAGCTGAACTTGTCTGAATAGTGAGGGGCGAGAGGCCCCTTGCCCGCTGAACAAACTCGGAACCTTTCACGTACTTTTTCTCCCAGATCAGGAATTCCCAGGATCAGGAGAAACTCTTGGTTCCTCTCTGGCCATTCCCTCCTCTACCTCAGTCTATCCCTCGCATCAATCGATGCCGAATAACCCAGGGAGTTAGTGTTCCGATATCACCCCAGCTCTGGGCCCGTGTGTGAGTTGTCTTTACTGAGAGTTAAACCTGGACTTGAGAAAGACGTTTGGAGTGGACAGCGAGCCGTGGTTGACCTGGACCTCACTCCCTGTCTGAACTGTTGCGTAGGAACGGAGGAGGCGGTGAGTTATTTTACTGGGCGTCTCTGACCAGGCCAGTATTTATCACTCACCCCTCATTGCCCTGCTAACGGAGTGGTTTTGCTTGGGTTCAGAGGTCAGCTGAGAGTTGACCACCCTGCAGTGGGCCTGGAGTCACGTGTAGGCCAGACCGAGTAAAGATGGCAGATTCCCCGAACGGACACTGGACTTCTAATTCCAGATTTCCACTCAAATCTCACCCTTTTGGGATTCGAGCCTGTGTCCCCGGGCTGAGTTCCTTCTGGATTGCAAGTCCAGTGAGAATCCCGGCGCCCCTCCTGGACCAGATGGGTTTTTGACCGCTGATCGTTGTCACGGTGACCGTTACCGAGAGAAGGTTCAATTCCCGGATTTAACGGGTTGAACTGGAATTCCAGCAGCTGCCGAGGGTGGGATTTGAACCCCGAGTCTCCCAGGCCGTTGGCCTGGTCTGGGGTTTGAACTGTGCCCTTTGACCTTTAGCACCAAAGCTGACTGTGTCGTCGCCACACCAGCGAGGTTGGGGGGGGGGGGGGGGGGGGTCAAAGGTCTTCTCCCCTCCTGTGGGGGGAGTCAGTGGGTTAGAACGGGAGGTTTGACGATTAGTTAAAGGGGAATCTCAACAACAAGAAGCTGCATTTGTATAGCAGCGTAAAGATAATGAAATGTCACAGGAGCATTATGAAACAAGATTCAAGCTGAACGCTTGAGGAGTTGTGAGGTCGTAGAATCCCCTACAGTGCAGAAGGGAGGCCGTTCGGCCCATTGAGTCTGTACTGACCGCAATCCCACCCAGGCCCCATCCCCACACATTTATCCTAGCCAGGCCCCCCGACACGAAGGGGCAATTTAGCACGGCCAATCGGCCTAACCCGCACATGTTTGGACTGTGGGAGGAAACCCACGCAGACACGGGGAGAATGTGCAAACTCCGCACAGACAGTGACCCGAGGCCGGGAATCGAACCCGGGTCCCTGGAGCTGTGAGGCGGCAGTGCTAACCCACTGTGCCACTGTGCTTAGCACTGCTGCTTCACAGCGCCAGGGACCCGGGTTCGATTCCCGGCCTCGGGTCACTGTCTGTGCAGAGTCTGCACATTCTCCCCGTGTCTGCGTGGGTTTCCTCCGGGTGCTCCAGTTTCCTCCCACACCCCAAAGTTGTGCGGGTTAGGCCGATTGGCCAGGCTAAATTGCCCCTTAGTGACCCAGGATGCTGGGGTTAGAGGCATGAGACAGAGCATATAAAGCACAGACAGTTTTGAGATTACTGATTAAAATGCGAATCCTTACACCTAACCTGCTGTTCAAGACCTGAAGTGGCTGATAATGTGAGTGGTAGGAGCACTGATCACAGTTTAAAGAGATGTGTATTGTCTCCAGACAGTACAGTAAGTGAGGTTTTGCAAACCTAGGCAAGTCACGGGGGTTACAGATAGTACAAAACCTCACTTACTGTACTGTCTGGAGACAATACACATCTCTTTAAACTGTGATCAGTGCTCCTTCCACTCACATTATCAGCCACTTCAGGTCTTGAACAGCAGGTTAGGTGTAAGGATTCGCATTCTAATCAGTAATCTCTAAACTGTCTGTGCTTTATATGCTCTGTCTGAGGCCAGAACTCTCCATTCACCTGACGAAGAGGCAGTCCCCTTGAAAGCTTGTGAGAATATTATCAAATAAATAGGTTGGACTAAAACCTGGTGTTGTCAGACTTTTTACTGTGTTTACGCCAGTCCAACGCCGGCATACCCACATCGGGGTTAGAGGCTACAGAGGGATATGGGCCAGATGCGGTCAATTGGGACTTGCTTCGGGGTTTCAAAACAAAAGGGGGGAAGCATGGCCAAGTTGGGCCGAAGGGCCTGTTTCCCTGCTGTAAACCTCAACGACTCGATTAAGTGGGTAAAGGTGTGAGGTTATGGGGATAGAATTTGGGTTGGGTTGTTGTCGGGGGCAGATTCGATGGGCGGAATGGCCTCCTGCGCTGGGATTAGGGTTTCGGAGAATTTTCGGAATCGTTGTGGGGGTGGAGGGAGGGGGTGGGGGGGGGAGGGGTGTAATCGGAGACTGGGCCTCGCCGCGTGTTAAGGTGCTGAATTTTGGATAAACTTTGAGTTTATTGGGGGTGGGGGCACCTTCGAATAGCCGGGTCTGGAGGTGACGGATGAGGGCGACTCTTCATTGGGGTGTAACACGGGGGTGGATTCCGTTTGAAATACAGCTGAAAATCACCAAGAGTCGCAGCTGGATTTTTTTACCTGGTTGCACTTTGTTTCCACCCCCCCCCCCCCGCTGCACCACTTGCTATCGTAGATCAGCTCTTAAACCCCAGCGCCGGTAAGTAAAGCCGCACACACAACGCAAAGGGCTCGGAGTGTAACCATGTGGATGTGAGGTCCTGCTGCACCCCCCCACCCCCGCACTGTCGCTGTGTTTGTCTGTATTGTCCGTGCTTTACTAGTGCTAGCGCATCGTGTCTTTGCTCTCGAGGGGGTTTTATTTGAAGGCAAGTGTTGTTTTGCACACATCCCCACCCCCCCCTCACCCTCACCGCTGCCTCAGTCCTCATGTGGATGTGGTGAGGACACTGTGCTGCTTTGTGCAGACATTACGTTGCTTGCGCATGTGTCATCCTGAGGAACATGGTGTACTGGCTGCTTGGCTGTTCTTAGGCGTAAAGGGGATGTTAACACATGTTTGTTTGTGTGTGTGTGTAAGGAAACACTGTTCATAATCCTCGTGTCTGTGTGTGTGTGCGCATCTGTCTGTGTGCGTGCGCGCGTGTGTGTGCGTGCGCGCGTCTGTGTGTGCGTGCGCGCGTCTGTGTGTGCGTGCGCGCGTGTGTGTGCGTGCGCGCGCGTCTGTGTGTGCGTGCGCGTCTGTGTGTGCGTGCGCGCGTCTGTGTGTGCGTGCGCGCGTCTGTGTGTGCGTGCGCGCGTCTGTGTGTGCGTGCGCGCGTCTGTGTGTGCGTGCGCGCGTCTGTGTGTGCGTGCGCGCGTCTGTGTGTGCGTGCGCGCGTCTGTGTGTGCGTGCGCGCGTCTGTGTGTGCGTGCGCGTCTGTGTGTGCGTGCGTCTGTGTGTGCGTGCGTGCGTCTGTGTGTGCGTGCGCGCGTCTGTGTGTGCGTGCGCGTCTGTGTGTGCGTGCGTCTGTGTGTGCGTGCGCGTGTCTGTGTGTGCGTGCGCGCGTCTGTGTGTGCGTGCGCGCGTCTGTGTGCGCGTGCGCGCGTCTGTGTGCGCGTGCGCGCGTCTGTGTGCGCGTGCGCGCGTCTGTGTGCGCGTGCGCGCGTCTGTGTGCGCGTGCGCGCGTCTGTGTGCGCGTGCGCGCGTCTGTGTGTGCGTGCGCGTCTGTGTGTGCGTGCGCGCGTCTGTGTGTGCGTGCGCGCGTCTGTGTGTGCGTGCGCGCGTCTGTGTGTGCGTGCGCGCGTCTGTGTGTGCGTGCGCGCGTCTGTGTGTGCGTGCGTGCGTCTGTGTCTGCGTGCGCGTCTGTGTGTGTGTGCGTGCGCGTCTGTGTGTGCGTGCGTGCGTCTGTGTGTGCGTGCGTGCGTCTGTGTGTGCGTGCGTGCGCGCGTCTGTGTGTGCGTGCGCGCGTCTGTGTGTGCGTGCGCGCGTCTGTGTGCGTGCGCGCGTCTGTGTGTGCGTGCGCGTCTGTGTGTGCGTGCGCGCGTCTGTGTGTGCGTGCGCGCGTCTGTGTGTGCGTGCGCGCGTCTGTGTGTGCGTGCGCGCGTCTGTGTGTGCGTGCGCGCGTCTGTGTGTGCGTGCGCGCGTCTGTGTGTGCGTGCGCGCGTCTGTGTGTGCGTGCGCGTCTGTGTGTGCGTGCGCGTCTGTGTGTGCGTCTGTGTGTGCGTGCGCGTCTGTGTGTGCGTGCGCGTCTGTGTGTGCGTGCGCGTCTGTGTGTGCGTGCGCGTCTGTGTGTGCGTGCGCGTCTGTGTGTGCGTGCGCGCGTCTGTGTGTGCGTGCGCGCGTCTGTGTGTGCGTGCGCGTCTGTGTGTGCGTGCGCGCGTCTGTGTGTGCGTGCGCGCGTCTGTGTGTGCGTGCGCGCGTCTGTGTGTGCGTGCGCGCGTCTGTGTGTGCGTGCGCGCGTCTGTGTGTGCGTGCGCGCGTCTGTGTGTGCGTGCGCGCGTCTGTGTGTGCGTGCGCGCGTCTGTGTGTGCGTGCGCGCGTCTGTGTGCGTGCGCGCGTCTGTGTGTGCGTGCGCGCGTCTGTGTGTGCGTGCGCGCGTCTGTGTGTGCGTGCGCGTCTGTGTGTGCGTGCGCGCGTCTGTGTGTGCGTGCGCGCGTCTGTGTGTGCGTGCGCGCGTCTGTGTGTGCGTGCGCGTCTGTGTGTGTGTGCGTGTCTGTCTGTGTCTGTGTGTGTGTGCGTCTGTGTGTGCGTGCGCGTCTGTGTGTGCGTGCGCGCGTCTGTGTGTGCGTGCGCGTCTGTGTGTGCGTGCGCGCGTCTGTGTGTGCGTGCGCGTCTGTGTGTGCGTGCGCGTCTGTGTGTGCGTGCGCGTCTGTGTGTGCGTGCGCGCGTCTGTGTGTGCGTGCGCGTCTGTGTGTGTGTGCGTGTCTGTCTGTGTCTGTGTGTGTGTGCGTCTGTGTGTGCGTGCGCGTCTGTGTGTGCGTGCGCGTCTGTGTGTGTGTGCGTGCGCGTCTGTGTGTGCGTGCGTGCGTCTGTGTGTGCGTGCGTGCGTCTGTGTGTGCGTGCGTGCGCGCGTCTGTGTGTGCGTGCGCGCGTCTGTGTGTGCGTGCGCGCGTCTGTGTGCGTGCGCGCGTCTGTGTGTGCGTGCGCGTCTGTGTGTGCGTGCGCGCGTCTGTGTGTGCGTGCGCGCGTCTGTGTGTGCGTGCGCGCGTCTGTGTGTGCGTGCGCGCGTCTGTGTGTGCGTGCGCGCGTCTGTGTGTGCGTGCGCGCGTCTGTGTGTGCGTGCGCGTCTGTGTGTGCGTGCGCGTCTGTGTGTGCGTGCGCGTCTGTGTGTGCGTCTGTGTGTGCGTGCGCGTCTGTGTGTGCGTGCGCGTCTGTGTGTGCGTGCGCGTCTGTGTGTGCGTGCGCGTCTGTGTGTGCGTGCGCGCGTCTGTGTGTGCGTGCGCGCGTCTGTGTGTGCGTGCGCGTCTGTGTGTGCGTGCGCGCGTCTGTGTGTGCGTGCGCGCGTCTGTGTGTGCGTGCGCGCGTCTGTGTGTGCGTGCGCGCGTCTGTGTGTGCGTGCGCGCGTCTGTGTGTGCGTGCGCGCGTCTGTGTGTGCGTGCGCGCGTCTGTGTGTGCGTGCGCGTCTGTGTGTGCATGCGCGTCTGTGTCTGTGTGTGTGTGCGTCTGTGTGTGCGTGCGCGTCTGTGTGTGCGTGCGCGTCTGTGTGTGCGTGTCTGTCTGTGTCTGTGTGTGTGTGCGTCTGTGTGTGCGTGCGCGTCTGTGTGTGCGCGTCTGTGTGTGCGTGCGCGTCTGTGTGTGCGTGCGCGTCTGTGTGTGTGTGCGCGCGTCTGTGTGTGCGTGCGCGCGTCTGTGTGTGCGTGCGCGCGTCTGTGTGTGCGTGCGCGCGTCTGTGTGTGCGTGCGCGCGTCTGTGTGTGCGTGCGCGCGTCTGTGTGTGCGTGCGCGCGTCTGTGTGTGCGTGCGCGCGTCTGTGTGTGCGTGCGCGCGTCTGTGTGTGCGTGCGCGTCTGTGTGTGCGTGCGCGTCTGTCTGTGTCTGTGTGTGTGTGCGTCTGTGTGCGTGCGCGTCTGTGTGTGCGTGCGCGTCTGTGTGTGCGTGCGCGCGTCTGTGTGTGCGTGCGCGCGTCTGTGTGTGCGTGCGCGTCTGTGTGTGCGTGCGCGCGTCTGTGTGTGCGTGCGCGTCTGTGTGTGCGTGCGCGTCTGTGTGTGCGTGCGCGCGTCTGTGTGTGCGTGCGCGCGTCTGTGTGTGCGTGCGCGTCTGTCTGTGTCTGTGTGTGTGTGCGTCTGTGTGTGCGTGCGCGTCTGTGTGTGCGTGCGCGTCTGTGTGTGCGTGCGCGCGTCTGTGTGTGCGTGCGCGTCTGTGTGTGCGTGCGCGTCTGTGTGTGCGTGCGCGCGTCTGTGTGTGCGTGCGCGCGTCTGTGTGTGCGTGCGCGTCTGTGTGTGCGTGCGCGTCTGTGTCTGTGTGTGTGTGCGTCTGTGTGTGCGTGCGCGTCTGTGTGTGCGTGCGCGTCTGTGTGTGCGTGCGCGTCTGTGTGTGCGTGCGCGTCTGTGTCTGTGTGTGTGCGCGTCTGTGTGTGCGTGCGCGTCTGTGTGTGCGTGCGCGTCTGTGTGTGCGTGCGCGTCTGTGTGTGCGTGCGCGTCTGTGTGTGCGTGTCTGTCTGTGTCTGTGTGTGTGTGCGTCTGTGTGTGCGTGCGCGTCTGTGTGTGCGCGTCTGTGTGTGTGTGTGCGTCTGTGTGTGCGTGCGCGTCTGTGTGTGCGCGTCTGTGTGTGCGTGCGCGTCTGTGTGTGCGTGCGCGTCTGTGTGTGCGTGCGCGCGTCTGTGTGTGCGTGCGCGCGTCTGTGTGTGCGTGCGCGCGTCTGTGTGTGCGTGCGCGCGTCTGTGTGTGCGTGCGCGCGTCTGTGTGTGCGTGCGCGCGTCTGTGTGTGCGTGCGCGCGTCTGTGTGTGCGTGCGCGCGTCTGTGTGTGCGTGCGCGTCTGTGTGTGCGTGCGCGTCTGTGTGTGCGTGCGCGTCTGTGTGTGCGTGCGCGCGTCTGTGTGTGCGTGCGCGCGTCTGTGTGTGCGTGCGCGCGTCTGTGTGTGCGTGCGCGTCTGTGTGTGCGTGCGCGTCTGTGTGTGCGTGCGCGCGTCTGTGTGTGCGTGCGCGCGTCTGTGTGTGCGTGCGCGCGTCTGTGTGTGCGTGCGCGCGTCTGTGTGTGCGTGCGCGCGTCTGTGTGTGCGTGCGCGTCTGTGTGTGCGTGCGCGTCTGTGTGTGCGTGCGCGCGTCTGTGTGTGCGTGCGCGCGTCTGTGTGTGCGTGCGCGCGTCTGTGTGTGCGTGCGCGCGTCTGTGTGTGCGTGCGCGTCTGTGTGTGTGTGCGTGTCTGTCTGTGTCTGTGTGTGTGTGCGTCTGTGTGTGCGTGCGCGTCTGTGTGTGCGTGCGCGTCTGTGTGTGCGTGCGCGCGTCTGTGTGTGCGTGCGCGCGTCTGTGTGTGCGTGCGCGTCTGTGTGTGCGTGCGCGCGTCTGTGTGTGCGTGCGCGCGTCTGTGTGTGCGTGCGCGCGTCTGTGTGTGCGTGCGCGCGTCTGTGTGTGCGTGCGCGCGTCTGTGTGTGCGTGCGCGCGTCTGTGTGTGCGTGCGCGCGTCTGTGTGTGCGTGCGCGTCTGTGTGTGCGTGCGCGTCTGTGTGTGCGTGTCTGTCTGTGTCTGTGTGTGTGTGCGTCTGTGTGTGCGTGCGCGTCTGTGTGTGCGTGCGCGCGTCTGTGTGTGCGTGCGCGCGTCTGTGTGTGCGTGCGCGCGTCTGTGTGTGCGTGCGCGCGTCTGTGTGTGCGTGCGCGCGTCTGTGTGTGCGTGCGCGCGTCTGTGTGTGCGTGCGCGTCTGTGTGTGCGTGTCTGTCTGTGTCTGTGTGTGTGTGCGTCTGTGTGTGCGTGCGCGTCTGTGTGTGCGTGCGCGTCTGTGTGTGCGTGCGCGCGTCTGTGTGTGCGTGCGCGTCTGTGTGTGTGTGTCTGTGCGTGCATGTCTGTCTGTGTGTTCTATTGAAAATCAAAACTAAAACTAGATCGCATGACACACTTCCTTTCTAATGATGAAATGCTGTAATCCCTTAACAGCTCATTGTGATGGGTAGGTGTAGGGCAAGGAATATCGAGGAGATGGACAGGCGCACAAACACATACGTCCCCTGGGGGCAATCCTTGGGCACCTTTATATAGGATGGCATTTAGTGGGACATCTCAACAACCCCCTTCCCCAACTGTACCCCCACCCCCCCCTCCCAGGAGCAGGGTTGTATGTTCACCCACTCAGCCAGTAGACCATTATAGTTGATTAGGCTACAAAATAAATAAGACCAACCACCCCCAAACCACCCCCAACCCCTCAACCTTCCTCCAGCCACCTGCCCTAAATGGAAAGCTGGAGTGTTTCCCGAGAAAACTCCTGCTACCGGGCTGGGAGATTCCTCCACTGGTGTCACCCGTCTCGTCCCTACTCAACAGGAAGGTTGTTTCTCCACAGCTTCCCTGCTGGATTAAAGCGATTCCAGATCTCGGTTTTGCCAACACTCCCAACCAAGGAATAATCCAGGAGGCGACGGGCTAAGAGGATAATACCGGCCGTGATATTTTCACTCGAAGCCCCTCCTGCGCTTGTTCTGAGCGTGAGTTACCAGCTCAGCCAAGGACACGTCTGAGCCTCGTTGGCTTTGACCAGGGAAAGCTTGCCTGGTTTGTAGTGATGGCCTGACCCTCCTCTCTCTCTGCTGCACAGGGAAACTGATGGGAATGAACGAAATCAAGGAGAAACTGGTCCTCCCCGAGAAATTCCAGAGTGACCAGGCCATTGTCCAGTGCGTGATGTCCGTAGCTAACCTCGGTCGTGTGCCCTGCGGGCTGGACAATGAGTACAGGTAAATGGAGGGGCCCGGAGTTCCGCCAATGTCGGCCTGGGTTTTACTTTTATTGGTGGGGAGAGGGGGTGGTAGGGGTGGGGGAATGGGGAGGGGGATGAGGGGTGGTTGTTGGGGGGGGAATTTCGGGTGGTCAATGGGGGAGAACTTCAAATGGTTAAAGAAATTCTCCAGGGGTTGAAGTTTCCCCGGGTGCTCCACTTTCCTCCCACACTCCAAAAATGTGCGGGAATCGGAGCGGGAAGGGGTGGACCGTGCAAAGGTTATTGACCTCGGACGGGATTTTCCAGTCTTTGTCCGGAAAATCCCACCCGAGATCTCAAATTTCAACCAATCACGATGATGTACACGACAGGAGACATAAGATTGGTTTGCTGCGTTGACTCTGATTGGGCAAGGCATTGCTTTAAAGTTTATTTATTCGTGTCACAAGTAAGCTCACATTGCCCCTTGGTATTCAGAGATGTGTAGGTTAGCACTGCTGCCCCACAGCGCCGGCAACCTGGGTTCGATTCCGAGCTTGGGTCACTGCCTATCTGGGATCTGCAGCTGAAGTTAGTGTGAAAATCCCCCAGTTGCCACACTCCGGGGCCTGCTCGGGTACGCCGAGGGAGAATTTAGCACGGCCAATGCCCCCTAACCGTCTTTCGAATTGTGGGAGGAAACCGGAGCACCCGGACGGAAACCCACGCAGACACGGGGAGAACGTGCAGGCTCTGCACAGTGGCCCGACCCGACTTCCTGGCACTGTGAGCTAGCGGCGCTGCCCACTGTGTCCCCGGCGACTATGTAGCTTCGGTGGATCAGAGATGGTAAATCGCCCTTTAGTGTTCCAAGACGGGTAGGTTAAGCCACGATCCATGTGCATGGTTATAGGGTTAGGGCGCGGGATTGGGCCTGGGTTGGGTGATCTATCAGGAGAGTCAGTACCAACTTGATGGGCCCAATGGTCTCTCGTGCACTGTTTGTAGAGGGCAGGAAATTAACATGGGCGAGTTTCAGTAGAGCAGAGCTGTCCAGTGTTGGCACGAACCCACCCAAGTGCCGAGAGACTCATCACAGTGCTCAGGGATGCCCCCTAGAGGTTGACAGGCATCAAGCCCGAGCCAGGACACAGAGCTTGTCTTTGCTCAGAGACTTCGAATCCCGACAGTGCAGAAGGAGGCCATTCAGCCCATCAACACCGCACTGACCACAATCCCACCCAGGCCCTATTCCTGCAACCCTACCCATTTACCCTGCCAATCCCCCTACCCTTCTTGTTTACTCATTCCACAAGTAAGGCTGACATTAACACTGCAATGGAGTTACTGTGAAAATCCCCTAGTCGCCGCACTCTGGTTCGGGTACACCGAGGGAGAATTTAGCACGGCCAGTGCACCCTCACCTTTGGGACTGTGGGAGAAAACAGGAGCACCCGGAGGAAACCCACGCAGACACGGGGAGAACATGCAGATTCCACACAGACAGTGACCCCGAGCCGGGAATCGAACCCAGGTCCACTGTTAATCATTTTGTTTTTTTTAACGTAAATACAATGTTATCCACAAGGTGGCAGGCTCAGGAGGCGGAGTACCTCACTGTTAAACATCAAACTCAGTGAGGAGGGGTTAGGGAGGGGATGAGGGTCACTAAAAGCTTGGTCATAGAGAATGGGTACGGTCTTAATGGAGCAGAGAGCCAGAGGCAGTGTGGTTGGAGGGAATACCAAAGGAAGTAAGTGGCACAGGGGCAGCACGGTGGCGCAGTGGTTAGCACTGCTGCCTCACAACACCAGGGACCCGGGTTCGATTCCTGGCTCGGGTCACTGTCTGTGCGGAGTTTGCACATTCTCCCCATGTCTGCGTGGGTTTCCTCCGGGTGCTCCGGTTTCCTCCCACAGTCCAAAGATGTGCGGGTTAGGGTGGATTGACCTGAACAGGCGCCGGAGTGTGGGCGACTCGGGGATTTTCACAGTAACTTCATTGCAGTGTTAATGCAACCCAATTTGGGACACTTCATTGTGGGTGTGACGTCAGTCGGAGGGATTTCAGTGGGAGGGTCTCGCTCTATAATCTGTGATGTCCGATTAACCCACCCGGCTCTCCTCTTCCCCGATAGGTTCGCTGCCCGAACGGTGAGCGGTGGCGCTTTGGTTCTCGTTACCCTGGTGACCAAAGATGGCGGCGCTGCCCAGCTGATGGTCAACTGCGAGAAGATGGTGATTGGCACAATGATGGTGAAAGACATCATGCAGGCGCTGACCCAGTGAGGCAGCCTGCCCACCTCGCGGGGTTTGGGGGGAGGCGGGGTTGGGGGGGCGAGGGGAGTGCGGGGGTGGGGAAGGGGGGGTAGGGGAGGTCCATCTCCTCTTCTTGTCCACCACCCCCCCCAGCTGCTTAATAAACCACTAACGGCAAAAGCCAACAGCCTGACAAAGAGCACAACACCTTCATTCAGTCACCGGGGGAGGGGGGGGTTCCTTCTCCCATTGGGGCTGCCATCCCTCCAGGATTGGCCTGGAATTTCCGGGAATTGGAGATGAATCTCCAGGATTTTGGAGAAGAACCATCCAGGTGTTAAGTTTCTCCTCCCCGTTTTCCTTGAACATTTTTCCTTCTCAGATAATAAAAATATCGGAAATGTGGGAGGCTTGGGGGGGGGGGGGGGGGTGGGTGGATGGGGGGAGGTCGCTTGGTTGACCATCAAGCATCATCCAATCAGGTGATGAGTCTTTGAGCTTCCCAATTGGCCAGAGGAAGAGTCGAATCCAATTGGTGGTCAGAGCCCCTGAATTTAGACTCCGTTCCCCCGTCCTGTCCCGTTCCTCCCACCACCACACCCCCCCCACCAAACCTCCTCCCAGTTCTATTTGAGACATTGGCTGCAGTGAGGTGATTTAGGGTAGCACAGTGGTTAGCACCTGCTGCCTCACAGCGCCAGAGACCCAGGGTCGATTCCCGGCTTTGGTCACTAACTGTGTGGAGTCTGCACATTCTCCCCGTGTCTGTGTGGGTTTCCTCCCACAGTCCAAAGATGTGCGGGTTAGGTTGATTGGCCATGCTAAATTGCCCCTTGGTGTCAGGGGGACCAGCTAGGGTAAATAAGGGGTTTCAGGGATAGAACCTAGGTAGGATTGTTATCGGTGCAGTCTTGATGGGCTGAATGGCCTCCTCCTACACTGTAGGGATTCTCTGTGGCTTCCCTTGCCAATAAGGTGATTCGAGTAAACGGAGCTTTGGATCGCACGCATCCAAGAACTCAATAGATTTCTCGTGAGACAATAGTCTAAGTTATAGGGCAGCACGGTAGCACAGTGGTTAGCACTGCTGCTTCACAGCTCCAGGGTACTGGGTTCGATTCCCGGCTCAGGTCGCTGTCTGTGTGGAGTTTGCACATTCTCCTCGTGTCTGCGTGGGTTTCCTCCGGGTACTCCGGTGTCCTCCCACAGTCCAAAGATGTGCGGGTTAGGTTGATTGGCTATGCTAAGAAATTGCCCCTTAGTGTCCAGGGATGTGTAGGTTAGAGGGATTAGTGGGTATAATATGTAGGGATATGGGGGTAGGGTCTGGGTGGGATTGTGTTCGGTGCAGACTCGATGGGCCGAATGGCCTCTTTCTGCACTGTAGCGTTTCTATGCCTCTATACCAAAAAACCTCCAACCCAATACTGTGAGTAGAATACAAGTCAATCACTCATGATATTTCTCAGAGTCAGAGTGTAATCTTTGGGTTTGTTAAGAGTTATTCATTGGACTGGGTCATGTAGACACCTTTCAAAGCCCCATTTGAGAGACAAAAGTTGTGGGTGGGATTTTCTGCCCTAAACCTGGAAAATCCCACCCAAGGTCAACCGATCTTTGCGTGGTCTCTCCCCCACTCTCCCCGCTACAATTCCCGTCGCCGCGGGATGGGAAAGTTCCGCTGTTTCTCTATTTGCTTCACAAACCATGCAAACTGTCCATGTAAACGTCACGCTGTAATGAGACCCTCCCACCACTGGTGGCACTGCAGCTTCCACCAGCGTCAGTCTAAAAGTGCGGGATCCGCACGGGCATTCTGTGGCAGTCGTGAGATAAGGGTGGCCAAGTCTGCATCGGACATTGCAGTTGCTGTCTCCTGTGTTGGGTTAAGATTGCAACAAAACTGGAGAACAAAGAACAACACACCACGGGAAACAGGCCCTACGGCCCAACGAGCCCACGCCGCCATCTTAACAGTGTGAGTTCCCTCTTCCACCCATGACCCATGTCTATGCTTTTATGGCACTCCACATTGGAAACCAGATTGAGGGAAGACTAAATTAGGGACAATTTGTTACACCAATCAGCCTAATAGCACATCTTTGGGGTGTGGGAGGAAACCGGAGCACCCGGAGAAAACCCACGCAAGCACGGGGAGAATGTGCAAACTCCCACAGACACCGGCCCCAATCCACGTATCTGCACAGCAAACAGTGATAGTCACTGAGCTGTCGTGGTGCCCAGCATCTGGTCCAGTTTAAGCGTACACAACGTGAAGCACTAGGCAACTCTCGAAACATCCAAGAGCAGCCCTCACACGACCCACTGCGTGTATGCCTCTTGTTGGACAACAAGGTGGACCAAAGCACCTGTGGATTAAAAGAGAAAAACATCAATAACATGAACATGTGCAAACATTCAAGAGAATCCCCAGAAGCTCAAAAGTAAAACAAGTGAGCCAGAAAATATGTTGAAAGGTCCATAGGAATCAATTGATTCCCAGGAACGTCCCAAGGCTCTTGATCGTTATTTAAAACAGTCTCCTATATCCTTCCATCTCCATCCCGCTCATAGTGTCTATCTAGGTATCCCTTAAACAACTCCAGCATGCCTGCCTCTCTACCACCATACTTGGCTGTGCGTTCCATACCCCCACAACCCTCTGAGTGAAAAACCTCTCTCTAACATCCGAATTATACCTCACTGCCCCCTCCCCACCCCTAAGCCCGTGTCCATTCCAGAGTGTAAACCTGGGAAATATTTATGGATATCTTGAGGGGCCCAAACACCAGGATCCCTTTCTTGAAAACCCCTCTCTCAACCCCCTGCTTGGACCAAAGGACGCTCGAGGATGACATTCCTCACTGGCTTTGATGCTGGAGAGATGGCATAGATTTGGAAAAGGAGCGCAAGGAGGCCATTCAGCCACCATTCCTCCTGGCAATGGGGAGGTGATGGCCCAGTGGTATTATCGCTAGACTTCCAGAAACTTAGCTAAAGTTCGGGGGACCTGGGTTCGAATCCCACCAGGGCAGACGGTTGGAATTTGAATTCAATAAAAAATCCTGGAATTAGGGATCTCCCGTGAAACCATTGTCGGAAAAACCCATCTGGTTTAGTAGTGTCCTTTAGGGAAGGAAATCTGCCGTCCTTATCCTGGTCTGGCCTACACCTGCCTCCAGAGCCACAGCAATGTGGTTGACTCTCAACTGCCCTCCAAGGGCAACTAGGGACAGGAAATAAATTCTTTGACATAAAGGGGTAATCAACTTAACCCGCACGTCTTTGGAGTGTGGGAGGAAACTGGAGCACCCGGAGGAAACCCACGCAGACATGGGGAGAATGTGCAGACTCCACACAGCCAGTGACCCAAGCCGGGAATCGAACCCGGGTCCCTGGCGCTGTGAGGCAGCCGTGCTAACCGCTGTACCACCACGCAGTACAGCACGGAAACAGGTCCATCTGCTCCATGTCGACCCTATCCCTCTAAACCTTTTCCATCGATGCACTTATCCAAATGAACAAAGAGCAATGGCAATGGATGTTTTTTTGCCCACAGTTACAAGATTGCCTGATGAGCTCCAGACACTCTGTCTTTTGGGTCTAACCGCCTTCAGGTTCCTCTGAAGCTTTAACCCGGGAATGTGAGATTCCCTGCCTCACCAGGAGGAGGTGCACTTGCCAATGGAGGGGCGGTGTGCTGACAGAGTGGGAGAGAGACTCTCAGACTCGGTTCCCCTATTCATGCCAGCCAGAGGGTTAAAGAACAAGACAGCACGGGCAACAGGCCCTTCGGCCCAACGAGCCAGTGCTCTCATTTTAAACATGTAGGCTGATAACAAACCACAAGCTCGCACTCAGAAAGCAGGAGACTCTCTTCACCCACACATCACATCTCCCATCCTCCGACACAGCCAATTCCTATCACAACTGTGGAAAAGTGGGATTTATGTAATGGGAAAATTGTTTTTTTTAATTTGGAGGTAGCTGCAAATGGAACACTCCACTATCTGAATAATGTTCGGCACTATTCTTATTCAAATTTGGTACATCTTTGTCAATGATTGACATCTCTCCCACACACATTCACTGCCCGCACAGCGGCACCAACTCGCCAAGCTTCCTTAGGCAGCACTTTCCAAACCCACAATCTCTAACAACGGGGAGGACAAGGGCAGCAGAGACATGGGAACATCACCGCCCAACTGGAGGTTCCCCTCCAAGCCACTCGCCATCCTGACTTGGAAATATATCGGCTGTTCCTTCACTGCCGCTGGGTCAAACTCCGGGAACTCCCTCCCCAACAGCGCACCTCATAAGAAATAGGAACAGGAGTCGGCCATCTAGCCCCTCGAGCCTGCCCCGCCATTCAATAAGATCATGGCTGATCTGAAGTGGATCAGTTCCACTTTCCCACTTTCTCCCCTTAATTCCCTTGTCTATCAGAAACCTATCTACCCGTGACTTAAATATATTCAACGAGGTAGCTCCACCACTTCAATGGGCAGAGAATTCCAGAGATTCACCACCCTTTGAGTGAAGAAGTTCCTCCTCAACTCTGATCTAAACTACTCCCCCCCTTATCTTGAGGCTGTGCCCTCTGGTCCTGCTATCCTTTCTAAGTGGGAAGAATCTCTCTACTTCCACCCTATCCATCCCCTTCATTATCGTATACGTCTCTATAAGATCCCCCCTCATCCTTCTAAACTCCAACGAGTACAGACCCAGTCTATTTAATCTCTCCTCCTGGATCGCAGCGATTCGAGAAGGCAGCTCACCAAGGGCAACCTTCTCAAGGGCAACTAGGGATGGGCAATAAATGGTGGCCCAGCCAGCGATACCCATGTGAATTTAAAAATATTTATCACATTTTCTTTAAACGTAGTCATTAAACTTGTTCTGAATTCGTCAGAAACTGGAAGCGTGTCATCTGTCTGAACGAAACCCCTTGACAAATGGGGCCACGTGCAGCTGTTTAATAAAAACTCCACTGAACAAAATTGATTGTAGCAATCACAACTGGATGATCACGTAGGAACCTGGCCAAATGTTTAGCAATTGAGAAAAATTAAGATGTCTTTCGAGACGAGAAAATGATTGTACGTTGGTTCTCATACTCTCTCAACAGAGGCTCTGTGTGTCTCTATCATCGAGTCACAGAGCGGTGTAACAGGCCATTCACAGAAACTAGAAACAGAAGGAGGCCATTTGGCCCTTCGAGCCTGCTCTGCTATTCATTTTAATCGCAGCTGGTCGTGAATTCAATATCCTGATTTTCACCCCCCCACCCAATATCCGTCAATCCATTTCGCCCCACAAACTAAATCTAATTCCTCCTTGAAATCACGCAACGTTTTGGCCTCATTCTGTAAATTCCACACGTTTACCACCCCCCCGGGTGAAGAAGTATCCCCTCATCTCAGCCCTGAAAGGTTCTACCCCCTTATCCTCAAACCCTGACCCCCTAATTCTGGGCTCACCCCCACCCCCACCTCCACCACCGCTGGGAACATTCTTTCCGAATCCGCCCTGTTAGAATTTCATCGTCCTGGTGCTAATTTTCAAACAGCGAGCTGAACCGAGTAGAGAAGGCCGAGAGCGACCTCAGGAAGGACGGTGTTGGCGAGTCTCTCTCTCCTCTTTTCCATGGGGTGAGAAAGAGGGACCACGCTTAGAGGGTTGGGGGCCTTTGTCAGAATAATTGGGCGAGGATTCGGGTTGGCGCGAGGGTTTAGAATCTGCCTCTCCCCCCCCCCCGAAAGATGTGAAAAATAGAATAAAATCCCTACGGTGCAGAAGGAGGCCATTCAGCCCATCGAGCAATGCAGCGACAACAGCCCCACCCAGGCCCCACCCCCCCCCATATCCCTACATATTACCCCTGCTAATCCCGGGACACTAAGGGGCAATGTCTTAGCACGGCCAATCCACCTAACCCGCACATCTTTGGACTGTGGGAGGAAACCCACGCAGACACGGGGAGGATGTGCAGACTCCGCACAGACAGTGACCCAAGCCAGTATCTGATATGGGGATATGAGGCAACACCGTTATAGAGACAGTAATGAAATTCTGATTTCCCTCCCCGCCGCCACCCCCCCCCCCCCCCTCTCCCTGTTGAGAGAAAGGCCTTGTCCCTGCACACAGCCTGCTTTGTGTTTCCTGTGTAACGAGCTCCTTGTTGGTGTTGTTGTTCTCGTGGCTGTGTTTGGATTGTGTGATATTCCATGACTGCTCGGGCACGTTAACTTATTGTACAAAACCTTCAAATTAAAAAGCTGCTGGAAAACCCAAGCGCTGGCGAGACTCTGGTGTTTATTCATTGACGTGGGTTCCGATCTCTCCTTCTGTGCGAGTAACGCAATATGGCCCAGAACCCGTCCTGCATCAACTGGTTCAACAATGTGTTATATCCAAGTGTGTCCTTGGAATTCCTACACTGCAGAAGGCCCCTCGACCCACTCAGTCTGTACCCAGGCCCCATCCCCAAAACCCCACGGATTTACCCTACCAATCCCCTGACACTTAGAGGCAATTTAGCATGGCCAATCCACCTAACCTACACATCTTTGGACACTAAGGGACAATTTAGCACGGCCAATCCCCCTAACCTACACATCTTTGGACACTAAGGGACAATTTAGCACGGCCAATCCCCCTAACCTACACATCTTTGGATACTAAGGGGTAATTTAGCATGGCCAATCCCCCTAACCTACACATCTTTGGACACTAAGGGGTAATTTAGCATGGCCAATCCCCCTAACCTACACATCTTTGGACACTAAGGGGTAATTTAGCATGGCCAATCCCCCTAACCTACACATCTTTGGATACTAAGGGGCAATTTAGCATGGCCAATCAACCTAACCTGCACATCTTTGGACACTAAGGGGTAATTTAGCATAGCCAATCCCCCTAATCTACACATCTTTGGATACTAAGGGGCAATTTAGCATGGCCAATCCACCTAACCTGCACATCTTTGGACACTAAGGAGTAATTTAGCATGGCCAATCCACCTGACCTGCACATCTTTGGACACTAAGGGGCAATTTAGCATGGCCAATCCACCTGACCTGCACATCTTTGGACACTAAGGGGTAATTTAGCATAGCCAATCCCCCTAACCTACACATCTTTGGACACTATGGGGCAATTTAGCATGGCCAATCCACCTAACCTGCACATCTTTGGACACTAAGGGGTAATTTAGCATAGCCAATCCCCCTAACCTACACATATTTGGACACTATGGGGCAATTTAGCACGGCCAATCCACTTAACCTGCACATTTTTGGACACTAAGGGACCCAGAGGAAACCCCCCCCAGACACGGGGAGAATGTGCAAACTCCACATAGTTACCCAAGGCCAGAATTGAACCCGGGTCCCTGGCGCTGTGAGGCAGCAGTGCTGCCACCTTGTGGTTCATCACAGAATTGTTATAGGGCAGGATCAGGCCATTCAGCCCATCTTGTCTGCACTGGCTCTCCAATCGAGTATCCTATCCTCGTTCCTTTCTCCTGCCTTTTCCCCGTACCCGCTGCACTTTGTTTTTATTCAGATAATCATCGAACGCCCTTTCGATTAAACCTGCCTCCCCCACACTTCCGGACAGAACATTCCAGACCACTCGCCGGGTGAAAAAGATTTTTCTCGTTGAACGTTTGCTTCTTTTGCAAATCACATTAAATCCTCTCGTTCTCGATCCTTTTGCAGGCGGGAACGGTTTCTCCCTGCCCACTCTGTTCGGGCTTCTCGTGATTTTGAACACCTCTGTCAAATCTCCTTTCGATTATCCTCCCCAAGGGGAACGGTCCCGACCCCTCCTCGTCACCGAGGTTTCTTATCCCTGGAACCATTCTTGTAAACCCCTTCTGCACCCTCTCTCTCAATGTGTTCACATCCATCCTACAGTGCGGCACCCAACACAATATTCCAGCAGAGGTCTAACTAATGTCTTGTATAAGTTCAGCATCACCTCTGTGCTACCCCCCCTGTTAATAAAGACCAGGACACGATGTGCTTTATTAACTTCTCTCCACCTGTCCCGTCACCTTCAGTAATCTCTACACAGCCCAGCTCCCTCTGCTCCTGTTCCCGTTTACAGTGGACAACACTTTCAAAGTACCTGCTTTGCCTCCCTATAAACATAAGAACATAAGAAATAGGAGCAGGAGTAGGCCATCCAGCCCTTCGAGCCTGCCCCGCCATTCAATAAGATCATGGCTGATCTGTCGTGGTTCAGTTCCACTTTCCGGCCCTCTCCCCATAACCCTTAATCCCCTCTCTTATCAAAAACCCATCAACCCGCGTCTTAAAAATATTTAGCGAGGCAGCCTCCACCACTTCAACGGGCAGAGAATTCCAGAGATTCACCACCCTTTGAGTGAAGAAGTTCCTCCTCAACTCCGTTCTAAACTGTCCCCCCTTTATCTTGAGGCTGTGCCCCCTAGTCCTACTGTCCTTTCTGAGCAGGAAGAGTCTCTCCACCTCTATCCTATCCATCCCATTCATCATCTTATACGTCTCAATGAGATCTCCCCTCATTCTTCTAAACTCTAACGAGTACAAGCCTAGTTTATTCCGCCTCTCCTCATAGCTCAATCCCCTCAACTCCGGTATCAGCCTAGTAAACCTCCTCTGCACTCCCTCCAAGGCCAAAATATCTTTGCGCAGGTGTGGCTTTCGCTGTGATTGTAAAGGGTGCGTTTGAAACGTCACAGCCCCTGGGGCTTGAGTGCGGGTCCATGCCCAGGATTCATCCCCAGATTCCTCATCTGGGATCAGATGCCGATTCCCCGTGAGAGGATCCCATTGGCGAAGACATTCCGGAGGCTCACTCCCCGAAAACGCAGCTCTGGTCAAGGGGGAGATGGGCAGACAGGGCCTTCTGTCGGTCTCCCCCCCCCCCCATGCCGACACTATAGTTAAGACCAACGCCTCTACTTTCTCAGAGGACTAAGGAAATTTGGTATGTCCACTACGACTCTCACCAACTTTTACAGATGTCCCAGAGAAAGCATTCTTTCTGGTTGTATCACAGCTTGGTATGGGCCCCTGTTCTGCCCAAGACCGCAAGGAACTACAAAGGGTGGTGAATGTAGCCCAATCCATCTCACAAACCAGCCTCCCATCCATTGACTCTGTCTACACTTCCCGCTGTCACGGAAAAGCAGCCAACATAATTAAGGACCCCACACACCCCAGACAGTCTCTCTTCCACCTTCTTCCATCAGGAAAAAGATACAGAATTGTGACGTTACGTACCAACCGACTCAAGTACAGCTTCTTCCCTGCTGCTGTCAGACTTTTGAATGGACCGACCTCACATTAAGTTGATCTTTCTCTACACCCCGAGCTATGACTGTAACACTACATTCTGCACCCTCTCCTTTCCTTCTCTATGAATGGTTTGTGCTGTCTGTACAGCACACAAGAAACAATACTTTTCACTGTGTGTTAATACATGTGACAATAATAAATCAAATCAAGCCCAGTGATTCCACAAGGTAAGTGCAGATGAGAGAGGCCATTCAGCCCATCTAAACTTAACGATCCAAAGAAAAGGTGATCGAGACCACCATAGCTCCGTGAGTAATGGGGGCAATTGGCATTAACTGGTTCATGCCCACTCGGGACAGTTGCCAATAATGGGGGCACGAGAATCCGTATAGAAGGGAATAATGATAGTTGTTAAAGTGGAGGAATAAAGTCCAGCGGTTTGAAACAAATCACTTTAATCCCAATGAGGAAGAGACTTTGTCCCACTCTCTGCTGCAGGATCAGATCCCAGGAAGTTTCCTTGTCTGGGGAGGGGGTTCCCAGGTGTGGCCATCAGTGCGTCCGGGGTATATGTTGCCTTGAATGCCGTGTTCAAGTTCGTTGGTAGCAAATCAACAGTAAACTCGTGTCTTTGCGGAGAAGGTTCTCCCCGTGTTTCTGTGGGTTTCCTCTGAGTTTCCTCCCACACTCCAAAGATGTGCAGGTTACGGTGGATTGGCCATATTAAATTGCCCCTTAGTGTCCAAAGATGTGTAGATTAGGTGGATTGGCCAAGCTAAATTGCCCCTTAATGTCCAAAGATGTGTAGGTTAGGTGGATTGGCCAAGCTAAATTGCCCCTTAATGTCCAAAGATGTGTAGGTTAGGTGGATTGGCCATGTTAAATTGCCCCTTAATGTCCAAAGATGTGTAAATTAGGTGGATTGGCCAAGCTAAATTGCCCCTTAATGTCCAAAGATGTGCAGGTTACGGTGGATTGGCCATGTTAAATTGCCCCTTAATGTCCAAAGATGTGTAAATTAGGTGGATTGGCCAAGCTAAATTGCCCCTTAATGTCCAAAGATGTGTAGGTTAGGTGGATTGGCCATGCTAAATTGCCCCTTAATGTCCAAAGATGTGTAAATTAGGTGGATTGGCGAAGCTAAATTGCCCCTTAATGTCCAAAGATGTGTAGGTTAGGTGGATTGGCCATGCTAAATTGCCTCTTAGTGTTCCAAGATGTGTAGGTTAGGTGGATTGGCCATGCTAAATTGCCCCTTAGTGTTCCAAGATGTACAGGTCAGTTGGATTGGCCATGCTAAATTGCTGCCTTAGTGTCCAAAGATGTGTAGATTGGATGGTTTGGCCACGGTAAATGCGCAGGGTTGTGAGCCATGGGTTGGGTGGGGGAGGTGGTGCACAGAGGCCTGGATAAGATGAGAGTTGGTGCTGACTCGATGGGCTGAATGGCCTCCCTGTGCACCGTAGAGATTCTACGGTTTCTAAGGTGGGTGGGAAGCCTCCACGGAGCAGTCAAAGTCCCATTTGCCTCCTGGAGAAGGGTAATAATTTATCCAAGCAGTGTGGTCACTATTTGGCTTTAGAAATCTCCCACATGAAGCCTGGAATAGAAGCCAAATGGAATTGGCTCAGGACCAGGGCTGAGGGGCAGAATATTAACGACAAGTATTTTTCTCTGTCCAAACTACACAGGGAACCATCAGTATGGTAATGGAGTTACAATTGGAACTCAATGTTCTGCCATAACAGCCTGCAGTTAAAGTGATGGAATATAAGAGACCTTTCGCCAAACAGTTCTGTACATTTCAATCATGACTTTGTGTCATTTACGTCCTCATGGTCAGCTATCAAAAATATTTAAGACGAGTGACGCTCAGTGCTGGGTCCACCCTGTCGCATGGTCAATCCCTCGCTCACAGGGGTTCAAATGCAGACTTAACCCTTGCTTCATGTTAACTTTGGCTCAGTGCATCGCACCCTTGCTTCACAGAGATTGTGGGAATCAAATCCCACTCCGGAAACACAAAGACAAAAAAAAACCTACGCTCAGGCTAGGTTGAAAGGATGCTCTAATATCAGGGGTGGCACGGTGGCACGGTGGTGAGCACTGCTGCCTCACAGTGCCAGGGACCCAGGTTCAATTCCTGGCTTGGGTCATTGTGTGGAGTTTGCATGTTCTCCCCGTATCTGCGTGGGTTTCCTCCCACACTCCAAAGATGTGTAGGTTAGGGTGGATTGGCCATGTTAAATTGTCTCTTAGTGTCCAAAGATGTGTAGGTTAGGTGGAATGGCCATGCTAAATTGTCCCTTAGTGTCCAAAGATGTGTAGGTTAGGGTGGATTGGCCATGCTAAATTGCCCCTTAGTGTCCAAAGATGTGTAGGTTAGGTGGATTGGCCGTGCTAAATTGTCTCTTAGTGTCCAAAGATGTGTAGGTTAGGTGGATTGACCATGCTAAATTGTCTCCTAATGTCCAAAGATGTTAGGTGGATTGGCCTTGCTAAATTGCCCTTAGTATCAGGGGTATTAGCAGGGTAAATACATGGAGTTACAGGGATAGGGTCTGGTTGGGATTGTTGTCGGTGCAGACTCGATGGGCCAAATGGCCTCCTTCTGCACTGTAGGGCTTCTACGATTTAACTCAGATTCCTGATCTCGGGCCCACTGTCACCAGAATCTAACTGTCAATCGGTTTTGCATTTGCAAAGCGCCGTACTTGTTATCCCCTCCGTGGCTTGTGTGCCAGTCTATTCCTGCGCCCCCGAGCCATTCTCCTCGTGTCGGCAACGTGGTTGACTCTCAACTGCCCTCTGAAATGAAGGGCAGTTAGGTTCGGGCAATAAATGCTGTCTTCAGCCAGCGATGCCCGTAGCCTGTTCAATGAATAAATCACGTGATGTTAGCATCATGAGCAAGGTAGGCATTTATTGCCCGGCTCTGAGGAGGGCATGAGGGGCATTTTGGACCCTTGAAAGGCTTCCAAGGTCATTTCAGGGCGGTTTAGAATCGTCCAGCTTTTTGTGGGTTTCGAATCCCATGTAGGCCAGACCGGGTCAAGGTGGCAGATTTCCTTCCTTAACGGGCAATGGGGATAAAAAATAGGTTTCTACAATAATCCAGCACAATTATGTTTCAGATTGAGTCAATTAGTTGAATATAAATTGCAGCCTTAATGGGATTTGAACTCACTTTTAGAACCAGAGAAAATTACAGCTCAGAAACAGGTCTTCTTGTCTGTGCTGAACCATTTTTTGCCTAGTCCCACTGACCTGCACCTGGACTATATCCCTCCACACCCCTCTCATCCATGAGCCCGTCCACGTTTATCTTCACTGTTAAAAGTGACCCCGCATTTCCCACTTTATCCGGGAGCTCATTCCACACTCCCACCACTCTCTGTGTGAAGAAGCCCGCCCCCCCCCTCCAATATTCCCTTTAAACTTTTCACCCTTAACCCATGTCCTCTAGTTTCTTTTCTCCCCTAGCCTCAGTGGAAAAAGCCTGCTCGCATTCACTCTATCTATACCCATCTCACCTTATTCACCTCTACCAAATCTCCCCTCATTCTCCAGGGAATAAAGTCCGAACCTATTCAATCTCTCTCTGTAACTCAGCTTCTCAAGTCCTGGCAACATCCTTCTCTGCACTCTTTCAACCTTATTTACATCCTTCCTGTAACTAGGTGACCAAAACTGTGCACAATACTCTCAATTTGGCCTCTCCAATACCTTATACAACCTCACAATAACACTCCAACTTTGATACTCAATACTCCGATTCATAAAGTCCAATGTACAAAAGCACTCTTTACGACCTTATCCACCTGTGACGCCACTTTTAGGGAATTCTGTACCTGTATTCCCAGATCCCTCTGTTCAACTGCGCTCTTTACTAGATCAGTAGCCCACTGGGAATCCCAATGCTATTATTTGGTATCGCACACTCCTCCCATCAGAAGATCCACCCCTAGCAGCGCGACAGTTGGACTTGAGTATCATTGGCAAGGCTGGCATTTGCCCTTGACTCACTTGGCCATTTCAGAGGGCAGTTAAGAGTCAACCACATTGAATATGGAGTCACACGGAGGCCAGAGCAGGTGAAGATGGCAGATTTCCTTCCCTATATGGGCGTTAGTGAACCGGATGGGTTTTTACAACAATTAGCCTACTAATAATTCCAGATTTTTATTAAATTCAAATTTCACCCAAGTGCCGTGGTGGGATTCGAACCCTAGTCCCCAGAGTATCACTGTGCCACTGCCTCCCTTGGTTCAGCTAAACGACCCAATAACACATTTGCAAAGCCAACAAATTTAAAATTAAAAGTTATTTATTCGTGTCCCAAGTAAGGCTTACATTAACACCACAATGAAGTTACCGTGAAAATCCCCTCGTTGCCACACTCCTGTTCAGGTTACACTGAGGGAGAATTTAGCACGGCCAATGTGCCTAACCAGCACGTCTTTCGGATTGTGGGAGGAAACCCACACAGACACTGGGAGAATGTGCAGACTCTGCACAGACAGTGACCCGAGCCGGGAATCGAACCTGGCTGTGTGGGGCATTAGTGCTACCCACTGTTCACACCCTCACACTCTCCCCCGTGCACACCCTCACACTCTCCCCCGTGCACACCCTCACACTCTCCCCCGTGCACACCCTCACACTCTCCCCAACAGACACACCCTCACACTCTCCCCCGTGCACACCCTCACACTCTCCCCCGTGCACACCCTCACACTCTCCCCCGCACCCACCCTCACACTCTCCCCCGCACCCACCCTCACACTCTCCCCGCACACACCCTCACACTCTCCCCGCACCCACCCTCACACTCTCCCCCGCACACACCCTCACACTCTCCCTCACACCCCTCACGCTCTCCCCCGCACCCACCCTCACACTCTCCCCCACATCCCCCTCACACTCTCCCCCGCACCCACCCTCACACTCTCCCGCACACACCCTCACACTCTCCCCCACACACACCCTCACACTCTCCCCGCACCCACCCTCACACTCTCCCCGCACACACCCTCACACTCTCCCCACACACACCCTCACACTCTCCCCCCGCACCCACCCTCACACTCTCCCCGCACCCACCCTCACACTCTCCCCGCACACACCCTCACACTCTCCCCCACACACACCCTCACACTCTCCCCCGCACCCACCCTCACACTCTCCCCGCATCCACCCCCACACTCTCCCCCACACACACCCTCACACTCTCCCCGCACCCACCCTCACACTCTCCCCCACACCCACCCCACATTCTCCCCCACACACACCCTCACACTCTCCCCCGCACCCACCCTCACACTCTCCCCTGCACCCACCCTCACACTCTCCCCCACACACACCCTCACGCTCTCCCCTCCCTGCTGACCCCCCAAACCACCCCCTCACACTCTCCCCTCCCCATGGACCCCCAACCCCCCCACACTCTCCCCCTCCCCGCTGACTCTCCCCCTCCCCGCTGACCACCCCCCACCCCCCCACACTCTCCCCTCCCCGCTGACCCCCCCCAAACCACCCCCACACTCTCCTCCTCCCCGCTGACCCCCCCAAACCCCCCCACACTCTCCCCCTCCCCACTGACCCCCCCAAACCCCCCCCACACTCTCCCCCTCCCCACTGACCCCCCCAAACCCCCCCCACACTCTCCCCCTCCCCGCTGACCCCCCCAAACCCCCCCACACTCTCCCCCTCCCCGCTGACCCCCCCAAACCCCCCCACACTCTCCCCCTCCCCGCTGACCCCCCCAAACCCCCCCCACACTCTCCCCCTCCCCGCTGACCCCCCCAAACCCCCCCCACACTCTCCCCCTCCCCGCTGACCCCCCCAAACCCCCCCCACACTCTCCCCCTCCCCGCTGACCCCCCCAAACCCCCCCACACTCTCCCCTCCCCGCTGACCCCCCCAAATCCCCCCACACTCTCCCCTCCCCGCTGACCCCCCCAAACCCCCCCCACACTCTCCCCCTCCCCACTGACCCCCCCACACTCTCCCCCTCCCCACTGACCCCCCCAACCCCTCCTCACTCTCTCCCTCCCCACTGACACCCCCCCAACCCCCCCCTCACACTCTCCCCCTCCCCATGGACCCCCAACCCCATCACAAACTCCCCCACACCCTCACACTCTCCTCCACTCCCTCAAACTCTCCCCCATCCTCCTACACTCTCCCCCATCCCCCCACACTCTCCCCCACCCCCTCACACTCTCCCCCACCCCCTCACACACTCCCCCATCCCCTCACACCCTTCCATTCTCACTTACCTGGGGTCTTCAAGGCCGCCCTGGGCCTCAGTTGTTGTCCCTCCCCCCTGTGCTGAAGCTTGACTCGGGCCATCGCCCCTCCCTCATCGAGTCCCGAAACTACTCCCCTCGGCGAGCGGCCAACCTCACCTCATTGGTTGCCTTGCTCTTTCCGACTCACCAATCAGATTTCACTCTCCGTTGCCTGCTGATAGGCTCATTCTATTTGTTGACGACCACCTCATATGGAGCTGACCTTTCCCTCCACCTTATCTGTGTCTGTAACTCTCTGCACTTCCCTTCTCCCCATGGACTCTATGAACAGTATGCTTTGTCTGTGTAGTGTGCAAGAAACAATATATGTACGCTAATATTGTTTTTATTCATTCGTGGGACATGGGCATCGCTGGGCCATCATTTATTGCCCATCCCTAGTTGCCCTTGGAGGGCAGTTGAGAGCCAACCTCATTGCTGTGTCTCTGGAGTCACATGTAGGCCAGACCGGGTAAGGACGGCAGATTTCCTTCCCTAAAGGACATTAGTGAACCAGATGGGTTTTTCCGACAATGTAGATTCTTAATTCCAGTTATTTTTTATTGAATTCTAATCTCACCAGGCAGGATTTGACTCTTGAGTTTTCCTTCCAATAATTTCAAAGACGTGCGGGTTAAGCGCATTGGCCGTGCTCAATTTCCCAATAATCATAGAACCCTACAGAGCAGAAAGAGGCCCTTCGGCCCATCGAGTCTGCACCGAACACAATCCCACCCAGGCCCTACCCCCATATCCCTACATATTATACCCACTAATCCCTCTAACCTACACATCCCTGGACACTAAGGGGCAAATTTAGCCTGGCCAATCAACCTAACCCGCACATCTTTGGGCTGTGGGGGAAATTGGAGCACCCGGAGGAAACCCACGCAGACACGAGGAGAATGTGCAAACTCCACACAGACAGTGACCCGAGTCAGGAATTGAACCCAGAACCCTGGAGCTGTGAAGCAGCAGTGCTAACCACTGTGCCACCGTGCTGTCCATAATGTCCTGGGGTGTGTTGGTTAGAGGGTTTAAGCAGGGTAAATATGTGGGGTGATGGGATTGTTGTTGGTGCAGGCTCGATGGGCTGAATGGCCGCCTTCTACACGGTAGGGATTCATTTCAAAATGGCCACCGCTGCAGGCTGTGCAAGTCTGTGTGTGTGTGTGTGTGTGTGTGTGTCTGTCTGTCTGAGTGCATATGTGTGTGTGAGAGTGTGTGTGTCTGTGTGAGTGAGTGTATATGTGTATGTGTGCGAGTGTGTGTATGTGTGAGTGTGTGTGTGTGTATGTGTGTGTGTATGTGTGTCCAAGTGTGTGTGTGTATGTGTGCGTGTGCAAGTGTGTGTGTGTCTGTGGGTGTATGTGTGTGTGTGTGAGTGTGTGTGAGTGTGTGAGTGTGTGTGAGTGTGTGAGTGTGTCTGTGTGTGAGTGTGTGTGTGTGCGTGTGAGTGTGTGTGAGTGTGTGTGTGTGTGAGTGTGAGCGTGTGAGTGTGAGTGTGTGTGTGAGTGTGAGTGTGAGTGTGAGTGTGTGAGTGTGAGTGTGTGTGTGAGTGTGTGTGTGAGTGAGTGTGTGAGTGTGTGTGTGTGTGAGTGAGTGTGTGTGTGAGTGAGTGTGAGTGAGTGTGTGTGTGTGTGAGTGTGAGTGTGTGAGTGTGTGAGTGTGAGTGAGTGTGTGAGTGTGTGTGTGTGTGTGAGTGTGAGTGTGTGAGTGTGTGAGTGTGTGTGAGAGTGTGAGTGTGTGAGTGTGTGTGTGAGTGTGTGTGTGTGAGTGTGAGTGTGTGTGTGAGTGAGTGTGTGTGTGTGAGTGTGTGAGTGTGAGTGTGTGTGTGTGAGTGTGTGAGTGTGAGTGTGTGTGAGAGTTAGTGTGTGAGTGTGTGTGTGTGCGTGTGAGTGTGAGTGAGTGAGTGCGTGAGTGTGAGTGAGTGTGTGTGTGAGTGTGAGTGAGTGTGTGTGAGTGTGAGTGAGTGTGTGTGTGTGCGTGGGTGTGTGAGTGTGAGTGAGTGAGTGTGTGAGTGTGAGTGAGTGTGTGTGTGTGTGTGTGTGTGAGTGTGTGTGAGTGTGTGTGTGTGTGTGAGTGTGAGTGTGAGTGTGTGTGAGAGTTAGTGTGTGTGTGTGAGTGTGATTGTGAGTGAGTGTGTGAGTGTGAGTGTGTGTGAGTGTGTGTGTGAGTGAGTGTGTGTGTGAGTGTGTGTGTGAGTGAGCGCGTGTGTGTGTGAGTGTGTGTCTGAGTGTGAGTGTGTGAGTGTGTGAGTGTGTGTGTGAGTGAGTGTGTGTGTGAGTGAGTTTGTGTGAGTGTGTGAGTGTGAGTGTGTGAGTGTGAGTGAGTGAGTGTGTGT
>NW_027650936.1:0-33349 GCF_965287045.1 Carcharhinus amblyrhynchos
CTGTGTCTCAGCGTCTCAGTGTCTCTGCGTCTCAGAGTCTCAGAGTCTCAGAGTCTCAGTGTCTCAGTGTCTCTGCGTCTCAGAGTCTCAGTGTCTCTGCGTCTCATAGTCTCAGTGTCTCTGCGTCTCAGAGTCTCAGTGTCTCTGCGTATCTGCGTCTCAGTGTCTCTGCGTCTCTGTGTCTCAGCGTCTCAGTGTCTCTGCGTCTCAGAGTCTCAGAGTCTCAGAGTCTCAGTGTCTCAGTGTCTCTGCGTCTCAGAGTCTCAGTGTCTCAGCGTCTCTGCGTCTCTGCGTCTCAGTGTCTCTGCATCTCAACGTCTCTGCGTCACTGAGTCTCAGAGTCTCAGAGTCTCAGTGTCTCTGCGTCTCAGAGTCTCAGTGTCTCAGTGTCTCTGCGTCTCTGCGTCTCTGAGTCTCTGCGTCTCAGTGTGTCTGTGTCTCTGCGTCTCAGAGTCTCAGTGTCTCAGTGTCTCTGCGTCTCTGCGTCTCAGAGTCTCTGCGGCTCAGTGTGTCTGCGTCTCTGCGCCTCTGTGTCTCTGCGTCTCAGTGTCTCTGCGTCTCAGTGTCTCTGCGGCTCTGCGTCTCTGTGTTTCAGAGACTCTGCGTCTCAGAGTCTCTGCGTCTCAACGTCTCTGCGTCACTGAGTCTCAGAGTCTCAGAGTCTCAGAGTCTCAGTGTCTCTGCGTCTCAGAGTCTCAGTGTCTCAGAGTCTCAGTGTCTCTGCGTCTCAGAGTCTCAGTGTCTCAGAGTCTCAGTGTCTCTGCGTCTCAGTGTCTATGTGTCTCTGTGTCTCAGTGTCTCAGTGTCTCTGCGTCTCAGAGTCTCAGAGTCTCAGTGTCTCTGCGTCTCAGAGTCTCAGTGTCTCAGAGTCTCAGTGTCTCTGCGTCTCAGTGTCTATGTGTCTCTGTGTCTCAGTGTCTCAGTGTCTCTGCGTCTCAGAGTCTCAGTGTCTCAGTGTCTCTGCGTCTCTGCGTCTCAGAGTCTCTGCGTCTCAGTGTGTCTGTGTCTCTGCGTCTCAGAGTCTCAGTGTCTCTGCGTCTCAGATTCTCAGTGTCTCTGCGTCTCAGAGTCTCAGAGTCTCAGTGTCTCTGCGTCTCAGAGTCTCAGTGTCTCAGTGTCTCAGTGTCTCTGCGTCTCAGAGTCTCAGTGTCTCAGTGTCTCTGCGTCTCAGTGTCACAGTGTCACAGAGTCTCAGTTTCTCTGCGTCTCAGTGCCTCTGCGTCTCAGGGTCTCAGTGTCTCTGCGTCTCTGCGTCTCAGTGTCTCAGTGTCTCTGCGTCTCAGAGTCTCTGCGTCTCTGCGTCTCAGTGTCTCAGTGTCTCTGCGTCTCAGAGTCTCAGTGTCTCTGTGTCTCAGAGTCTCAGTGTCTCAGTGTCTCTGCGTCTCAGAGTCTCAGTGTCTCTGCATCTCACAGTCTCAGTGTCTCAGTGTCTCTGCGTCTCAGAGTCTCAGTGTCTCTGCGTCTCAGAGTCTCAGTGTCTCTGCGTCTCAGAGTCTCAGTGTCTCAGAGTCTCAGTGTCTCAGAGTCTCAGTGTCTCTGCGTCTCAGAGTCTCAGTGTCTCTGTGTCTCAGAGTCTCAGTGTCTCAGTGTCTCTGCGTCTCAGAGTCTCAGTGTCTCAGAGTCTCAGTGTCTCAGAGTCTCAGTGTCTCTGTGTCTCAGAGTCTCAATGTCTCAGTGTCTCTGCGTCTCAGAGTTTCAGTGTCTCAGAGTCTCAGTGTCTCAGAGTCTCAGTGTCTCTGTGTCTCAGTGTCTCAGTGTCTCTGCGTCTCAGAGTCTCAGTGTCTCAGAGTCTCAGTGTCTCAGAGTCTCAGTGTCTCTGTGTCTCAGAGTCTCAGTGTCTCTGTGTCTCAGAGTCTCAGTGTCTCAGTGTCTCTGCGTCTCAGAGTCTCAGTGTCTCAGAGTCTCAGTGTCTCAGAGTCTCAGTGTCTCTGTGTCTCAGAGTCTCAGTGTCTCAGTGTCTCTGCGTCTCAGAGTTTCAGTGTCTCTGCGTCTCAGAGTCTCAGTGTCTCTGCGTCTCTGAGTCTCAGAGTCTCAGTGTCTCTGCGTCTCAGAGTCTCAGTGTCTCAGTGTCCCAGTGTCTCTGCGTCTCAGAGTCTCAGTGTCTCTGCGTCTCAGAGTCTCAGTGTCTCAGTGTCTCAGTGTCTCTGCGTCTCAGAGTCTCAGTGTCTCTGTGTCTCAGAGTCTCAGTGTCTCTGCGTCTCAGAGTCTCAGAGTCTCAGTGTCTCTGCGTCTCAGAGTCTCAGTGTCTCAGTGTCTCTGCGTCTCAGAGTCTCAGTGTCTCAGTGTCTCTGCGTCTCAGTGTCACAGTGTCACAGAGTCTCAGTTTCTCTGCGTCTCAGTGCCTCTGCGTCTCAGGGTCTCAGTGTCTCTGCGTCTCAGAGTCTCAGTGTCTCAGTGTCTCTGCGTCTCAGTGTCTCTGCGTCTCAGAGTCTCAGTGTCTCAGTGTCTCTGCTTCTCAGAGTCTCAGTATCTCTGCGTCTCAGAGTCTCAGTGTCTCAGTGTCTCTGCGTCTCAGAGGCTCTGCGTCTCAGAGTCTCAGTGTCTCTGCGTCTCAGAGTCTCAGAGTCTCAGTGTCTCAGTGTCTCAGTGTCTCTGCGTCTCAGTATCTCTGCGTCTCAGAGTCTCAGTGTCTCAGTGTCTCTGCTTCTCAGAGTCTCAGTGTCTCTGCGTCTCAGAGTCTCAGTGTCTCTGCGTCTCAGTGTCTCAGAGTCTCAGAGTCTCAGAGTCTCTGCGTCTCAGAGTCTCAGTGTCTCTGCGTCTCAGTGTCTCAGTGTCTCAGTGTCTCTGCGTCTCAGAGTCTCAGTGTCTCTGCGTCTCAGAGTCTCAGTGTCTCTGCATATCTGCGTCTCAGTGTCTCTGCGTCTCTGTGTCTCAGCGTCTCAGTGTCTCTGCGTCTCAGAGTCTCAGTGTCTCAGTGTCTCTGCGTCTCAGAGTCTCAGTGTCTCAGTGTCTCTGCGTCTCTGCGTCTCAGTGTCTCTGCGTCTCAACGTCTCTGCTTCACTGAGTCTCAGAGTCTCAGAGTCTCAGTGTCTCAGTGTCTCTGCATCTCAGAGTCTCAGTGTCTCAGTGTCTCTGCGTCTCTGCGTCTCAGAGTCTCTGCGTCTCAGTGTGTCTGTGTCTCTGCATCTCAGAGTCTCAGTGTCGCAGTGTCTCTGCGTCTCAGAGTGTCTGCGTCTCAATGTGTCTGCGTCTCTGCGTCTCAGTGTCTCTGCGGCTCAGTGCCTCTGCGTCTCAGTGTCTCTGCGTCTCAGTGTCTCTGCGTCTCAGTGTCTCTGCGGCTCTGCGTCTCTGTGTCTCAGAGTCTCTGCGTCTCAGAGTCTCACTGTCACAGCGTCTCTGCGTTTCTGCGTCTCAGTGTCTCTGCGTCTCAGTGTCTCTGCGTCTCAGCGTCTCTGCGTCACTGAGTCTCAGAGTCTCAGAGTCTCAGTGTCTCTGTGTCTCAGAGTCTCAGTGTCTCTGCGTCTCAGTGTCTCTGCGTCTCTGTGTCTCTGCTTCTCAGTGTCTCTGCATCTCAGTGTCTCTGGGTCTCAGTGCCTCTGCGTCTCAGTGCCTCTGCGTCTCAGTGCCTCTGCGTCTCAGTGTCTCTGCGTCTCAGTGTCTCTGCGGCTCTGCGTCTCTGTGTCTCAGAGTCTCTGCGTCTCAGAGTCTCACTGTCACAGCGTCTCTGCGTCTCAGTGTCTCTGCATCTCAGTGTCCCTGCGTCTCAACGTCTCTGCGTCTCACTGCCTCTGCGTCTCTGCGTCTCAGCGTCTCAGTGTCTCTGCGTCTCAGTGTCTCTGCGGCTCTGCGGCTCTTTGTCTCAGAGTCTCTGCGTCCCAGAGTCTCAGTGTCTCTGCGTCTCAGAGTCTCTGCTTCTCAGTGTCTCTGCGGCTCTGCGTCTCTGTGTCTCAGAGTCTCTGCGTCTCAGTGTCTCAGTGTCTCTGCGTCTCAGAGTCTCAGTGTCTCTGCGTCTCTGCGTCTCAGTGTCCCTGCGTCTCAACGTCTCTGCGTCTCAGAGTCTCAGTGTCTCTGCGTCTCAGAGTATCAGTGTCTCTGCGTCTCTGCGTCTAAGAGTCTCAGTGTCTCTGCGTCTCAGAGTCTCAGTGTCTCTGCGTCTCAGAGTCTCAGTGTCTCAGTGTCTAAGTGTCTCTGCGTCTCAGAGTCTCAGTGTCTCTGCGTCTCTGAGTCTCAGTGTCTCTGCGTCTCAGTGTCTCAGTGTCTCTGCGTCTCAGAGTCTCTGCGTCTCTGCGTTTCAGTGTCTCAGTGTCTCTGCGTCTCAGAGTCTCAGTGTCTCTGCGTCTCAGAGTCTCAGTGTCTCAGTGTCTCTGCGTCTCAGAGTCTCAGTGTCTCTGCATCTCAGAGTCTCAGTGTCTCAGTGTCTCTGCGTCTCAGAGTCTCAGTGTCTCAGAGTCTCAGTGTCTCTGTGTCTCAGAGTCTCAGTGACTCAGTGTCTCTGCGTCTCAGAGTCTCAGTGTCTCTGCGTCTCAGAGTCTCAGTGTCTCCGTGTCTCAGTGTCTCTGCGTCTCATAGTCTCAGTGTCTCTGCGTCTCAGAGTCTCAGTGTCTCTGCGTATCTGCGTCTCAGTGTCTCTGCGTCTCTGTGTCTCAGCGTCTCAGTGTCTCTGCGTCTCAGAGTCTCATAGTCTCAGAGTCTCAGTGTCTCAGTGTCTCTGCGTCTCAGAGTCTCAGTGTCTCAGCGTCTCTGCGTCTCTGCGTCTCAGTGTCTCTGCATCTCAACGTCTCTGCGTCACTGAGTCTCAGAGTCTCAGAGTCTCAGAGTCTCAGTGTCTCTGCGTCTCAGAGTCTCAGTGTCTCAGTGTCTCTGCGTCTCTGCGTCTCTGAGTCTCTGCGTCTCAGTGTGTCTGTGTCTCTGCGTCTCAGAGTCTCAGTGTCTCAGTGTCTCTGCGTCTCTGCGTCTCAGAGTCTCTGCGGCTCAGTGTGTCTGCGTCTCTGCGCCTCTGTGTCTCTGCGTCTCAGTGTCTCTGCGTCTCAGTGTCTCTGCGGCTCTGCGTCTCTGTGTTTCAGAGACTCTGCGTCTCAGAGTCTCTGCGTCTCAACGTCTCTGCGTCACTGAGTCTCAGAGTCTCAGAGTCTCAGAGTCTCAGTGTCTCTGCGTCTCAGAGTCTCAGTGTCTCAGAGTCTCAGTGTCTCTGCGTCTCAGAGTCTCAGTGTCTCAGAGTCTCAGTGTCTCTGCGTCTCAGAGTCTCAGTGTCTCAGTGTCTCAGTGTCTCTGCGTCTCAGTGTCTATGTGTCTCTGTGTCTCAGTGTCTCAGTGTCTCAGAGTCTCAGTGTCTCTGTGTCTCAGAGTCTCAGTGACTCAGTGTCTCTGCGTCTCAGAGTCTCAGTGTCTCTGCGTCTCAGAGTCTCAGTGTCTCCGTGTCTCAGTGTCTCTGCGTCTCATAGTCTCAGTGTCTCTGCGTCTCAGAGTCTCAGTGTCTCTGCGTATCTGCGTCTCAGTGTCTCTGCGTCTCTGTGTCTCAGCGTCTCAGTGTCTCTGCGTCTCAGAGTCTCAGAGTCTCAGTGTCTCAGTGTCTCTGCGTCTCAGAGTCTCAGTGTCTCAGCGTCTCTGCGTCTCTGCGTCTCAGTGTCTCTGCATCTCAACGTCTCTGCGTCACTGAGTCTCAGAGTCTCAGAGTCTCAGAGTCTCAGTGTCTCTGCGTCTCAGAGTCTCAGTGTCTCAGTGTCTCTGCGTCTCTGCGTCTCTGAGTCTCTGCGTCTCAGTGTGTCTGTGTCTCTGCGTCTCAGAGTCTCAGTGTCTCTGCGTCTCTGCGTCTCAGAGTCTCTGCGGCTCAGTGTGTCTGCGTCTCTGCGCCTCTGTGTCTCTGCGTCTCAGTGTCTCTGCGTCTCAGTGTCTCTGCGGCTCTGCGTCTCTGTGTTTCAGAGACTCTGCGTCTCAGAGTCTCTGCGTCTCAACGTCTCTGCGTCACTGAGTCTCAGAGTCTCAGAGTCTCAGTGTCTCTGCGTCTCAGAGTCTCAGTGTCTCAGAGTCTCAGTGTCTCTGCGTCTCAGAGTCTCAGTGTCTCAGAGTCTCAGTGTCTCTGCGTCTCAGAGTCTCAGTGTCTCAGAGTCTCAGTGTCTCTGCGTCTCAGAGTCTCAGTGTCTCAGAGTCTCAGTGTCTCTGCGTCTCAGAGTCTCAGTGTCTCAGTGTCTCAGTGTCTCTGCGTCTCAGTGTCTATGTGTCTCTGTGTCTCAGTGTCTCAGTGTCTCTGCGTCTCAGAGTCTCAGTGTCTCAGTGTCTCTGCGTCTCTGCGTCTCAGAGTCTCTGCGTCTCAGTGTGTCTGTGTCTCTGCGTCTCAGAGTCTCAGTGTCTCTGCGTCTCAGATTCTCAGTGTCTCTGCGTCTCAGAGTCTCAGAGTCTCAGTGTCTCTGCGTCTCAGAGTCTCAGTGTCTCAGTGTCTCAGTGTCTCTGCGTCTCAGAGTCTCAGTGTCTCAGTGTCTCTGCGTCTCAGTGTCACAGTGTCACAGAGTCTCAGTTTCTCTGCGTCTCAGTGCCTCTGCGTCTCAGGGTCTCAGTGTCTCTGCGTCTCAGAGTCTCAGTGTCTCAGTGTCTCAGTGTCTCTGCGTCTCAGTGTCTCTGCGTCTCAGAGTCTCAGTGTCTCAGTGTCTCTGCTTCTCAGAGTCTCAGTATCTCTGCGTCTCAGAGTCTCTGTGTCTCAGTGTCTCTGCGTCTCAGAGGCTCTGCATCTCAGAGTCTCAGTGTCTCTGCGTCTCAGAGTCTCAGAGTCTCAGTGTCTCAGTGTCTCAGTGTCTCTGCGTCTCAGTGTCTCTGCGTCTCAGAGTCTCAGTGTCTCAGTGTCTCTGCTTCTCAGAGTCTCAGTGTCTCTGCGTCTCAGAGTCTCAGTGTCTCTGCGTCTCAGTGTCTCAGAGTCTCAGAGTCTCAGAGTCTCTGCGTCTCAGAGTATCAGTGTCTCTGCGTCTCAGTGTCTCAGTGTCTCAGTGTCTCTGCGTCTCAGAGTCTCAGTGTCTCTGCGTCTCAGAGTCTCAGTGTCTCTGCATATCTGCGTCTCAGTGTCTCTGCGTCTCTGTGTCTCAGCGTCTCAGTGTCTCTGCGTCTCAGAGTCTCAGTGTCTCAGTGTCTCTGCGTCTCAGAGTCTCAGTGTCTCAGTGTCTCTGTGTCTCTGCGTCTCAGTGTCTCTGCGTCTCAACGTCTCTGCGTCACTGAGTCTCAGAGTCTCAGAGTCTCAGTGTCCCAGTGTCTCTGCGTCTCAGAGTCTCAGTGTCTCAGTGTCTCTGCGTCTCTGCGTCTCAGAGTCTCTGCGTCTCAGTGTGTCTGTGTCTCTGCATCTCAGAGTCTCAGTGTCGCAGTGTCTCTGCGTCTCAGAGTGTCTGCGTCTCAATATGTCTGCGTCTCTGCGTCTCAGTGTCTCTGCGGCTCAGTGCCTCTGCGTCTCAGTGTCTCTGCGTCTCAGTGTCTCTGCGTCTCAGTGTCTCTGCGGCTCTGCGTCTCTGTGTCTCAGAGTCTCTGCGTCTCAGAGTCTCACTGTCACAGCGTCTCTGCGTTTCTGCGTCTCAGTGTCTCTGCGTCTCAGTGTCTCTGCGTCTCAACGTCTCTGCGTCACTGAGTCTCAGAGTCTCAGAGTCTCAGAGTCTCAGAGTCTCAGAGTCTCAGTGACTCTGTGTCTCAGAGTCTCAGTGTCTCTGCGTCTCAGTGTCTCTGCGTCTCTGTGTCTCTGCTTCTCAGTGTCTCTGCATCTCAGTGTCTCTGCGTCTCAGTGCCTCTGCGTCTCAGTGTCTCTGCGTCTCAGTGTCTCTGCGGCTCTGCGTCTCTGTGTCTCAGAGTCTCTGCGTCTCAGAGTCTCACTGTCACAGCGTCTCTGCGTCTCAGTGTCTCTGCATCTCAGTGTCCCTGCGTCTCAACGTCTCTGCGTCTCACTGCCTCTGCGTCTCTGCGTCTCAGCGTCTCAGTGTCTCTGCGTCTCAGTGTCTCTGCGGCTCTGCGGCTCTGCGTCTCTTTGTCTCAGAGTCTCTGCGTCCCAGAGTCTCAGTGTCTCTGCGTCTCAGAGTCTCTGCTTCTCAGTGTCTCAGCGGCTCTGCGTCTCTGTGTCTCAGAGTCTCTGCGTCCCAGAGTCTCAGTGTCTCTGCGTCTCAGAGTCTCTGCTTCTCAGTGTCTCTGCGGCTCTGCGTCTCAGTGTCTCAGTGTCTCTGCGTCTCAGAGTCTCAGTGTCTCTGCGTCTCTGCGTCTCAGAGTCTCAGTGTCTCTGCGTCTCTGCGTCTCAGTGTCCCTGCGTCTCAACGTCTCTGCGTCTCAGAGTCTCAGTGTCTCTGCGTCTCAGAGTATCAGTGTCTCTGCGTCTCTGCGTCTAAGAGTCTCAGTGTCTCTGCGTCTCAGAGTCTCAGTGTCTCTGCGTCTCAGAGTCTCAGAGTCTCAGTGTCTAAGTGTCTCTGCGTCTCAGAGTCTCAGTGTCTCTGCGTCTCTGAGTCTCAGTGTCTCTGCGTCTCTGAGTCTCAGTGTCTCTGCGTCTCAGTGTCTCAGTGTCTCTGCGTCTCAGAGTCTCTGCGTCTCTGCGTTTCAGTGTCTCAGTGTCTCTGCGTCTCAGAGTCTCAGTGTCTCAGTGTCTCTGCGTCTCAGAGTCTCAGTGTCTCAGAGTCTCAGTGTCTCTGTGTCTCAGAGTCTCAGTGACTCAGTGTCTCTGCGTCTCAGAGTCTCAGTGTCTCTGCGTCTCAGAGTCTCAGTGTCTCCGTGTCTCAGTGTCTCTGCGTCTCATAGTCTCAGTGTCTCTGCGTCTCAGAGTCTCAGTGTCTCTGCGTATCTGCGTCTCAGTGTCTCTGCGTCTCTGTGTCTCAGCGTCTCAGTGTCTCTGCGTCTCAGAGTCTCAGAGTCTCAGAGTCTCAGTGTCTCAGTGTCTCTGCGTCTCAGAGTCTCAGTGTCTCAGCGTCTCTGCGTCTCTGCGTCTCAGTGTCTCTGCATCTCAACGTCTCTGCGTCACTGAGTCTCAGAGTCTCAGAGTCTCAGAGTCTCAGTGTCTCTGCGTCTCAGAGTCTCAGTGTCTCAGTGTCTCTGCGTCTCTGCGTCTCTGAGTCTCTGCGTCTCAGTGTGTCTGTGTCTCTGCGTCTCAGAGTCTCAGTGTCTCAGTGTCTCTGCGTCTCTGCGTCTCAGAGTCTCTGCGGCTCAGTGTGTCTGCGTCTCTGCGCCTCTGTGTCTCTGCGTCTCAGTGTCTCTGCGTCTCAGTGTCTCTGCGGCTCTGCGTCTCTGTGTTTCAGAGACTCTGCGTCTCAGAGTCTCTGCGTCTCAACGTCTCTGCGTCACTGAGTCTCAGAGTCTCAGAGTCTCAGTGTCTCTGCGTCTCAGAGTCTCAGTGTCTCAGAGTCTCAGTGTCTCTGCGTCTCAGAGTCTCAGTGTCTCAGAGTCTCAGTGTCTCTGCGTCTCAGAGTCTCAGTGTCTCAGTGTCTCAGTGTCTCTGCGTCTCAGTGTCTATGTGTCTCTGTGTCTCAGTGTCTCAGTGTCTCTGCGTCTCAGAGTCTCAGTGTCTCAGTGTCTCTGCGTCTCTGCGTCTCAGAGTCTCTGCGTCTCAGTGTGTCTGTGTCTCTGCGTCTCAGAGTCTCAGTGTCTCTGCGTCTCAGATTCTCAGTGTCTCTGCGTCTCAGAGTCTCAGAGTCTCAGTGTCTCTGCGTCTCAGAGTCTCAGTGTCTCAGTGTCTCAGTGTCTCTGCGTCTCAGAGTCTCAGTGTCTCAGTGTCTCTGCGTCTCAGTGTCACAGTGTCACAGAGTCTCAGTTTCTCTGCGTCTCAGTGCCTCTGCGTCTCAGGGTCTCAGTGTCTCTGCGTCTCAGAGTCTCAGTGTCTCAGTGTCTCAGTGTCTCTGCGTCTCAGTGTCTCTGCGTCTCAGAGTCTCAGTGTCTCAGTGTCTCTGCTTCTCAGAGTCTCAGTATCTCTGCGTCTCAGAGTCTCAGTGTCTCAGTGTCTCTGCGTCTCAGAGGCTCTGCATCTCAGAGTCTCAGTGTCTCTGCGTCTCAGAGTCTCAGAGTCTCAGTGTCTCAGTGTCTCAGTGTCTCTGCGTCTCAGTGTCTCTGCGTCTCAGAGTCTCAGTGTCTCAGTGTCTCTGCTTCTCAGAGTCTCAGTGTCTCTGCGTCTCAGAGTCTCAGTGTCTCTGCGTCTCAGTGTCTCAGAGTCTCAGAGTCTCAGAGTCTCTGCGTCTCAGAGTATCAGTGTCTCTGCGTCTCAGTGTCTCAGTGTCTCAGTGTCTCTGCGTCTCAGAGTCTCAGTGTCTCTGCGTCTCAGAGTCTCAGTGTCTCTGCATATCTGCGTCTCAGTGTCTCTGCGTCTCTGTGTCTCAGCGTCTCAGTGTCTCTGCGTCTCAGAGTCTCAGTGTCTCAGTGTCTCTGCGTCTCAGAGTCTCAGTGTCTCAGTGTCTCTGTGTCTCTGCGTCTCAGTGTCTCTGCGTCTCAACGTCTCTGCGTCACTGAGTCTCAGAGTCTCAGAGTCTCAGTGTCTCAGTGTCTCTGCGTCTCAGAGTCTCAGAGTCTCAGTGTCTCAGTGTCTCTGCGTCTCTGCGTCTCAGAGTCTCTGCGTCTCAGTGTGTCTGTGTCTCTGCATCTCAGAGTCTCAGTGTCGCAGTGTCTCTGCGTCTCAGAGTGTCTGCGTCTCAATGTGTCTGCGTCTCTGCGTCTCAGTGTCTCTGCGGCTCAGTGCCTCTGCGTCTCAGTGTCTCTGCGTCTCAGTGTCTCTGCGTCTCAGTGTCTCTGCGGCTCTGCGTCTCTGTGTCTCAGAGTCTCTGCGTCTCAGAGTCTCACTGTCACAGCGTCTCTGCGTTTCTGCGTCTCAGTGTCTCTGCGTCTCAGTGTCTCTGCGTCTCAACGTCTCTGCGTCACTGAGTCTCAGAGTCTCAGAGTCTCAGAGTCTCAGAGTCTCAGAGTCTCAGTGACTCTGTGTCTCAGAGTCTCAGTGTCTCTGCGTCTCAGTGTCTCTGCGTCTCTGTGTCTCTGCTTCTCAGTGTCTCTGCATCTCAGTGTCTCTGCGTCTCAGTGCCTCTGCGTCTCAGTGTCTCTGCGTCTCAGTGTCTCTGCGGCTCTGCGTCTCTGTGTCTCAGAGTCTCTGCGTCTCAGAGTCTCACTGTCACAGCGTCTCTGCGTCTCAGTGTCTCTGCATCTCAGTGTCCCTGCGTCTCAACGTCTCTGCGTCTCACTGCCTCTGCGTCTCTGCGTCTCAGCGTCTCAGTGTCTCTGCGTCTCAGTGTCTCTGCGGCTCTGCGGCTCTGCGTCTCTGTGTCTCAGAGTCTCTGCGTCCCAGAGTCTCAGTGTCTCTGCGTCTCAGAGTCTCTGCTTCTCAGTGTCTCTGCGGCTCTGCGTCTCTGTGTCTCAGAGTCTCTGCGTCCCAGAGTCTCAGTGTCTCTGCGTCTCAGAGTCTCTGCTTCTCAGTGTCTCTGCGGCTCTGCGTCTCAGTGTCTCAGTGTCTCTGCGTCTCAGAGTCTCAGTGTCTCTGCGTCTCTGCGTCTCAGAGTCTCAGTGTCTCTGCGTCTCTGCGTCTCAGTGTCCCTGCGTCTCAACGTCTCTGCGTCTCAGAGTCTCAGTGTCTCTGCGTCTCAGAGTATCAGTGTCTCTGCGTCTCTGCGTCTAAGAGTCTCAGTGTCTCTGCGTCTCAGAGTCTCAGTGTCTCTGCGTCTCAGAGTCTCAGAGTCTCAGTGTCTAAGTGTCTCTGCGTCTCAGAGTCTCAGTGTCTCTGCGTCTCTGAGTCTCAGTGTCTCTGCGTCTCTGAGTCTCAGTGTCTCTGCGTCTCAGTGTCTCAGTGTCTCTGCGTCTCAGAGTCTCTGCGTCTCTGCGTTTCAGTGTCTCAGTGTCTCTGCGTCTCAGAGTCTCAGTGTCTCTGCGTCTCAGAGTCTCAGTGTCTCAGTGTCTCTGCGTCTCAGAGTCTCAGTGTCTCTGCATCTCAGAGTCTCAGTGTCTCAGTGTCTCTGCGTCTCAGAGTCTCAGTGTCTCAGAGTCTCAGTGTCTCTGTGTCTCAGAGTCTCAGTGACTCAGTGTCTCTGCGTCTCAGAGTCTCAGTGTCTCTGCGTCTCAGAGTCTCAGTGTCTCCGTGTCTCAGTGTCTCTGCGTCTCATAGTCTCAGTGTCTCTGCGTCTCAGAGTCTCAGTGTCTCTGCGTATCTGCGTCTCAGTGTCTCTGCGTCTCTGTGTCTCAGCGTCTCAGTGTCTCTGCGTCTCAGAGTCTCAGAGTCTCAGAGTCTCAGTGTCTCAGTGTCTCTGCGTCTCAGAGTCTCAGTGTCTCAGCGTCTCTGCGTCTCTGCGTCTCAGTGTCTCTGCGTCTCAACGTCTCTGCGTCACTGAGTCTCAGAGTCTCAGAGTCTCAGAGTCTCAGTGTCTCTGCGTCTCAGAGTCTCAGTGTCTCAGTGTCTCTGCGTCTCTGCGTCTCTGAGTCTCTGCGTCTCAGTGTGTCTGTGTCTCTGCGTCTCAGAGTCTCAGTGTCTCAGTGTCTCTGCGTCTCTGCGTCTCAGAGTCTCTGCGGCTCAGTGTGTCTGCGTCTCTGCGCCTCTGTGTCTCTGCGTCTCAGTGTCTCTGCGTCTCAGTGTCTCTGCGGCTCTGCGTCTCTGTGTTTCAGAGACTCTGCGTCTCAGAGTCTCTGCGTCTCAACGTCTCTGCGTCACTGAGTCTCAGAGTCTCAGAGTCTCAGAGTCTCAGTGTCTCTGCGTCTCAGAGTCTCAGTGTCTCAGAGTCTCAGTGTCTCTGCGTCTCAGAGTCTCAGTGTCTCAGAGTCTCAGTGTCTCTGCGTCTCAGAGTCTCAGTGTCTCAGTGTCTCTGCGTCTCAGTGTCTATGCGTCTCTGTGTCTCAGTGTCTCAGTGTCTCAGTGTCTCTGCGTCTCTGCGTCTCAGAGTCTCTGCGTCTCAGTGTGTCTGCGTCTCTGCGCCTCTGTGTCTCTGCGTCTCAGTGTCTCTGCGTCTCAGTGTCTCTGCGTCTCAGTGTCTCAGAGTCTCTGCGTCTCTGAGTCTCAGAGTCTCAGAGTCTCAGTGTCTCTGCGTCTCAGAGTCTCAGAGTCTCAGTGTCTCTGCGTCTCAGAGTCTCAGTGTCTCAGTGTCTCAGTGTCTCTGCGTCTCATAGTCTCAGTGTCTCTGCGTCTCAGAGTCTCAGTGTCTCTGCGTCTCAGTGTCTCTGCGTCTCTGCGTCTCTGCGTCTCAGTGTCTCTGCGTCTCAACGTCTCTGCGTCTCAGAGTCTCAGTGTCTGCGTCTCAGAGTCTCAGTGTCTCTGCGTCTCAGAGTCTCAGTGTCTCAGTGTCTCTGCGTCTCAGAGTCTCAGTGTCTCTGCGTCACTGAGTCTCAGAGTCTCTACGTCTCAGTGTGTCTGCGTCTCAGTGTCTCTGCGTCTCAGTGTCTCTGCAGCTCTGCGTCTCAGTATCTCTGCGTCTCAGAGTCTCTGTGTCTCAGTGTCTCTGCGTCTCTGTGTCTCAGAGTCTCTACGTCTCAGTGTGTCTGTGTCTTTGCGTCTCTGTGTCTCACTGTCTCTGCGTCTCAGAGTCTCAGTGTCTCTGCGTCTCAGAGTCTCAGTGTCTCAGTGTCTCTGCGTCTCAGTGTCTCTGCGGCTCTGCGTCTCAGAGTCTCTGCGTCTCAGTGTGTCTGTGTTTCTGCGTCTCAGAGTCTCAGTGTCTCAGTGTCTCAGTGTCTCTGCGTCTCAGAGTCTCAGTGTCTCTGCATCTCAGAGTCTCAGTGTCTCTGCGTCTCAGTGTCTCTGCGTCTCTGCGTCTCTGCGTCTCTGCGTCTCAGTGTCTCTGCGTCTCAACGTCTCTGCGTCTCAGAGTCTCAGTGTCTGCGTCTCAGAGTCTCAGTGTCTTTGCGTCTCAGAGTCTCAGTGTCTCAGTGTCTCTGCGTCTCTGCGTCTCAGTGTCTCTGCGTCTCAGAGTCTCTGTGTCTCAGTGTCTCTGCGTCTCAGACTCTCTGCGTCTCTGCGTTTCAGTGTCCCAGTGTCTCTGCGCGTCAGAGTCTCAGTGTCTCTGTGTCTCAGAGTCTCAGTGTCTCAGTGTCTCTGCGTCTCAGAGTCTCAGTGTCTCTGCATCTCAGAGTCTCAGTGTCTCAGTGTCTCTGCGTCTCAGAGTCTCAGTGTCTCAGAGTCTCAGTGTCTCAGTGTCTCTGTGTCTCAGAGTCTCAGTGTCTCAGTGTCTCTGCGTCTCAGAGTCTCAGTCTCTCTGCATCTCAGAGTCTCAGAGTCTCTGCGTCTCAGAGTCTCAGTGTCTCTGCGTCTCAGAGTCTCAGTGTCTCAGTGTCTCTGCGCCTCAGAGTCTCAGTGTCTCTGCGTCTCAGAGTCTCAGTGTCTCTGCGTATCTGCGTCTCAGTGTCTCTGCGTCTCTGTGTCTCAGCGTCTCAGTGTCTCTGCGTCTCAGAGTCTCAGAGTCTCAGTGTCTCAGTGTCTCTGCGTCTCAGAGTCTCAGTGTCTCAGCGTCTCTGCGTCTCTGCGTCTCTGCGTCTCAGTGTCTCTGCGTCTCAACGTCTCTGCGTCACTGAGTCTCAGAGTCTCAGAGTCTCAGTGTCTCAGTGTCTCTGCGTCTCAGAGTCTCAGTGTCTCAGTGTCTCTGCGTCTCTGCGTCTCTGAGTCTCTGCGTCTCAGTGTGTCTGTGTCTCTGCGTCTCAGAGTCTCAGTGTCTCAGTGTCTCTGCGTCTCTGCGTCTCAGAGTCTCTGCGTCTCAGTGTGTCTGCGTCTCTGCGCCTCTGTGTCTCTGCGTCTCAGTGTCTCTGCGTCTCAGTGTCTCTGCGTCTCAGTGTCTCTGCGTCTCAGTGTCTCTGCGGCTCTGCGTCTCTGTGTTTCAGAGTCTCTGCGTCTCAGAGTCTCACTGTCACAGCGTCTCTGCGTTTCTGCGTCTCAGTGTCTCTGCGTCTCAGTGTCTCTGCGTCTCAACGTCTCTGCGTCACTGAGTCTCAGAGTCTCAGAGTCTCTGCGTCTCAGTGTGTCTGCGTCTCTGCGCCTCTGTGTCTCTGCTTCTCAGTGTCTCTGCGTCTCAGTGTCTCTGCGTCTCAGTGTCTCTGCGGCTCTGCGGCTCTGCGTCTCAGTGTCTCAGAGTCTCAGTGTCTCAGTGTCTCTGCGTCTCTGCATCTCAGAGTCTCTGCGTCTCAGTGTGTCTGTGTCTCTGCGTCTCAGAGTCTCAGTGTCTCAGTGTCTCAGTGTCTCTGCGTCTCAGATTCTCAGTGTCTCTGCATCTCAGAGTCTCAGTGTCTCTGCGTCTCAGTGTCTCTGCGTCTCAGTGTCTCTGCGTCTCAACGTCTCTGCGTCTCAGAGTCTCAGTGTCTGCGACTCAGAGTCTCAGTGTCTCTGCGTCTCAGAGTCTCAGTGTCTCAGTGTCTCTGCGTCTCAGTGACGCAGAGACACTGAGACTCTGAGACTCAGTGACGCAGAGACACTGAGACTCTGAGTCTCAGAGTCTCAGTGTCTCAGTGTCTCAGTGTCTCAGTGTCTCTGCGTCTCTGCGTCTCAGAGTCTCTGCGTCTCAGTGTGTCTGCGCCTCTGTGTCTCTGCGTCTCAGTGTCTCTGCGTCTCAGTGTCTCTGCGTCTCAGTGTCTCTGCGTCTCAGAGTCTCTGCGTCTCAGAGTCTCACTGTCTCAGCGTCTCTGTGTCTCTGCGTCTCAGAGTCTCAGCGTCTCAGAGTCTCAGCGTCTCAGTGTTTCTGATTCTCAGTGTCTCTGCGTCTCAGTGTCTCTGCGTCTCAGTTTCTCTGCGCCTCAGTGTCTCTGCGTCTCAATGCCTCTGCGTCTCAGTGTCTCTGCGTCTCAGTGTCTCTGCGTCTCAACGTCTCTGCGTCACTGAGTCTCAGAGTCTCAGAGTCTCAGTGTCTCTGCGTCTCAGAGTCTCAGTGTCTCAGAGTCTCAGTGTCTCTGCGTCTCAGAGTCTCAGTGTCTCAGAGTCTCAGTGTCTCTGCGTCTCAGAGTCTCAGTGTCTCAGTGTCTCTGCGTCTCAGTGTCTATGCGTCTCAGTGTCTCAGTGTCTCAGTGTCTCTGCGTCTCAGAGTCTCAGTGTCTCAGTGTCTCTGCGTCTCTGCGTCTCAGAGTCTCTGCGTCTCAGTGTGTCTGTGTCTCTGCGTCTCAGAGTCTCAGTGTCTCAGTGTCTCAGTGTCTCTGCGTCTCAGTGTCTCTGCGTCTCAGAGTCTCAGTGTCTCTGCGTCTCAGTGTCTCTGCGTCTCTGCGTCTCTGCGTCTCAGTGTCTCTGCGTCTCAACGTCTCTGCGTCTCAGAGTCTCAGTGTCTGCGTCTCAGAGTCTCAGTGTCTCTGCGTCTCAGAGTCTCAGTGTCTCAGTGTCTCTGCCTCTCAGTGTCTCAGTGTCTCAGTGTCTCTGCGTCTCTGCGTCTCAGAGTCTCTGCGTCTCAGTGTGTCTGCGCCTCTGTGTCTCTGCGTCTCAGTGTCTCTGCGTCTCAGTGTCTCAGCGTCTCAGTGTCTCAGTGTCTCAGCGTCTCTGCGTCTCAGAGTCTCTGCGTCTCAGTGTGTCTGTGTCTCTGCGGCTCTGCGTCTCAGTGTCTCAGAGTCTCAGTGTCTCAGTGTCTCAGCGTCTCTGCGTCTCAGAGTCTCTGCGTCTCAGTGTGTCTGTGTCTCTGCGTCTCAGTGTCTCAGTGTCTCAGTGTCTCTGCGTCTCAGAGTCTCAGTGTCTCTGCGTCTCAGAGTCTCAGTGTCTCTGCGTCTCAGTGTCTCTGCGTCTCTGCGTCTCTGCGTCTCAGTGTCTCTGCGTCTCAACGTCTCTGCGTCTCAGAGTCTCAGTGTCTGCGTCTCAGAGTCTCAGTGTCTCTGCGTCTCAGAGTCTCAGTGTCTCAGTGTCTCTGCCTCTCAGTGTCTCAGTGTCTCAGTGTCTCTGCGTCTCTGCGTCTCAGAGTCTCTGCGTCTCAGTGTGTCTGCGCCTCTGTGTCTCTGCGTCTCAGTGTCTCTGCGTCTCAGTGTCTCAGCGTCTCAGTGTCTCTGCGGCTAACAGTCTCTGCGTCTCTGCGTCTCAGAGTCTCTGCGTCTCTGCGTCTCTGCGTCTCAGAGTCTCACTGTCTCAGCGTCTCAGTGTCTCTGCGTCTCTGCGTCTCAGAGTCTCTGCGTCTCAGTGTGTCTGCGCCTCTGTGTCTCTGCGTCTCAGTGTCTCTGCGTCTCAGTGTCTCTGCGTCTCAGTGTCTCTGCGTCTCAGGGTCTCACTGTCTCAGCGTCTCTGTGTCTCTGCGTCTCAGAGTCTCAGTGTCTCTGCGTCTCAGTGTCTCTGCGGCTAACAGTCTCTGCGTCTCTGCGTCTCAGAGTCTCACTGTGTCAGCGTCTCTGTGTCTCTGCGTCTCAGAGTCTCAGCGTCTCAGAGTCTCAGCGTCTCAGTGTTTCTGATTCTCAGTGTCTCTGCGTCTCAGTGTCTCTGCGTCTCAGTTTCTCTGCGTCTCAGTTTCTCTGCGCCTCAGTGTCTCTGCGTCTCAATGCCTCTGCGTCTCAGTGTCTCTGCGTCTCAGTGTCTCTGCGGCTCTGCGTCTCAGTGTCTCTGCGTCTCAGAGTCTCTGCGTCTCAAAGTCTCTGCGTCTCAGTGTCTCTGCGGCTCTGCGTCTCAACGTCTCTGCGTCTCAGTGTCTCTGCGTCTCAGTTTCTCTGCGTCTCAGTGTCTCTGCGGCTCTGCGTCTCAACGTCTCTGCGTCTCTGTGTCTCTGCGTCTCAGTTTCTCTGCGTCTCAGTGTCTCTGCGGCTCTGCGTCTCAGTGTCTCTGCGTCTCAGAGTCTCTGCATCTCAGAGTCTCTGCGTCTCAGTGTCTCTGCGGCTCTGCGTCTCAACGTCTCTGCGTCTCTGTGTCTCTGCGTCTCAGTTTCTCTGCGTCTCAGTGTCTCTGCGGCTCTGCGTCTCAGTGTCTCTGCATCTCAGTGTCTCTGCGTCTCAGTGTCTCTGCAGCTCTGCGTCTCAGTGTCTCTGCGTCTCAGAGTCTCTGCGTCTCAGTGTCTCTGCGTCTCAGTGTCTCTGCGTCTCTGTGTCTCAGAGTCTCTACGTCTCAGTGTGTCTGTGTCTTTGCGTCTCTGTGTCTCAGTGTCTCTGCGTCTCAATGTCTCTGCGCCTCAGAGTCTCAGACTCTCCAAGTCTCTGCGTATCAGAATCTCTGCGTCTCAGTGTCTCTGCGACTCTCTGTTTCTGCGCCTCAGTGTCTCTGCGTCTCAGTGTCTCTGCGTCTCAGTGTCTCTGCGTCTCAGAGTCTCACTGTCACAGCGTCTCTGCGCTTCTGCGTCTCAGTGTCTCTGCATCTCAGTGTCTCTGCGTCTCAGTGTCTCTGCGTCTCAGTGTCTCTGCGTCTCAGAGTCTCAGTATCTCAGTGTCTCTGCGTCTCAGAGTCACAGTGTCTCAGTGTCTTTGCGTCTCAGTGTCGCAGTGTCTCAGTGTCTCTGCGTCTCAGAGTCTCAGTGTCTCTGCGTCTCAGAGTCTCAGAGTCTCTGCGTCTCAGAGTCTCAGTGTCTCAGTATCTCAGTTTCTCTGCGTCTCAGAGTCTCAGTGTCTCAGTGTCTCTGCTTCTCAGAGTCTCAGTGTCTCTGCGTCTCAGAGTCTCAGTATCTCAGTGTCTCTGCGTCTCAGAGTCACAGTGTCTCAGTGTCTTTGCGTCTCAGTGTCGCAGTGTCTCAGTGTCTCTGCGTCTCAGAGTCTCAGTATCTCAGTGTCTCTGCGTCTCAGAGTCACAGTGTCTCAGTGTCTTTGCGTCTCAGTGTCGCAGTGTCTCAGTGTCTCTGCGTCTCAGAGTCTCAGTGTCTCTGCGTCTCAGAGTCTCAGAGTCTCTGCGTCTCAGAGTCTCAGTGTCTCAGTGTCTCTGCGTCTCAGAGTCTCAGTGTCTCAGTGTCTCTGCGTCTCAGAGTCTCAGTGTCTCAGAGTCTCAGTTTCTCTGCGTCTCAGAGTCTCAGTGTCTCAGTTTCTCTGCGTCTCAGAGTCTCAGTGTCTCTGCGTCTCAGAGTCTCAGTGTCTCAGTGTCTCTGCGTCTCAGTGTCTCAGTGTCTCTGCGTCTCAGAGTCTCAGTGTCTCTGCGTCTCAGAGTCTCTGCGTCTCAGAGTCTCAGTGTCTCAGTGTCTCTGCGTCTCAGTGTCTCAGTGTCTCCGCGTCTCAGAGTCTCAGTGTCTCTGCGTCTCAGAGTCTCTGCGTCTCAGAGTCTCAGTGTCTCAGTGTCTCTGCGTCTCAGAGTCTCAGTGTCTCTGTGTCTCAGAGTCTCAGTGTCTCAGTGTCTCTGCGTCTCAGTGTCTCAGTGTCTCTGCATCTCAGTCACAGTGTCTCTGCGTCTCAGAGTCTCAGTGTCTCTGTGTCTCAGAGTCTCAGTGTCTCTGTGTCTCAGAGTCTCAGTGTCTCAGTGTCTCTGCGTCTCAGAGTCTCAGTGTCTCTGTGTCTCAGAGTCTCAGTGTCTCAGTGTCTCTGCGTCTCAGTGTCTCAGTGTCTCTGCGTCTCAGAGTCTCAGTGTCTCAGAGTCTCAGTGTCTCTGCGTCTCAACGTCTCTGCGTCACTGAGTCTCAGAGTCGCAGAGTCTCAGAGTCTCAGAGTCTCAGAGTCTCTGCGTCTCAGAGTCTCAGTGTCTCAGTGTCTCTGCGTCTCTGCGTCTCAGAGTCTTTGCGTCTCAGTGTGTCTGTGTCTCTGCGCCTCAGAGTCTCAGTGTCTCTGCGTCTCTGCGTCTCTGTGTCTCAGTGTGTCTGCGGCTCGGCGCCTCTGTGTCTCTGAGTCTCAGTGTCTCTGCGTCTCAGTGTCTCTGCGGCTCTGCATCTCAGTGCCTCTGCGTCTCTGTGTCTCTGCGTCTCTGTGTCTCTGCGTCTCAACGTCTCTGCGTCACTGAGTCTCAGAGTCTCAGAGTCTCAGAGTCTCTGCATCTCAGAGTCTCAGTGTCTCAAAGTCTCAGTGTCTCTGCGTCTCAGTGTCTCAGTGTCTCAGTGTCTCTGCGTCTCAGTGTCTCTGCGTCTCAGAGTATCTGCGTCTCAGTGTCTCTGTGTCTCAGAGTCTCAGTGTCTCAGTGTCTCAGAGCCTCTGCGTCTCAGCGTCTCAGCGTCTCAGAGTCTCAGTGTCTCTGCATCTCAGAGTCGCAGAGTCTCAGAGTCTCAGAGTCTCAGTGTCTCTGCGTCTCAGAGTCTCAGTGTCTCAGTGTCTCTGCGTCTCTGCGTCTCAGAGTCTCTGCGTCTCAGTGTGTCTGTGTCTCTGCGTCTCAGAGTCTCAGTGTCTCAGTGTCTCTGCGTCTCCGCGTCTCTGCGTCTCAGTGTGTCTGCGTCTCTGCGCCTCTGTGTCTCTGCTTCTCAGTGTCTCTGCGTCTCAGTGTCTCTGCGGCTCTGCGTCTCAGTGTCTCTGCGTCTCTGCGTCTCAACGTCTCTGCGTCACTGAGTCTCAGAGTCTCAGAGTCTCTGCATCTCAGAGTCTCAGTGTCTCAAAGTCTCAGTGTCTCTGCGTCTCAGTGTCTCAGTGTCTCTGCGTCTCAGTGTCTCTGCGTCACAGAGTATCTGCGTCTCAGAGTCTCTGCGTCTCAGCGTCTCAGAGTCTCTGCGTCTCAGCGTCTCAGAGCCTCTGCGTCTCAGCGTCTCAGCGTCTCAGAGTCTCTGCGTCTCTGCGTCACAGCGTCTCAGAGTCTCTGCGTCTCTGCGTCTCAGCGTCTCAGACTCTCTGCGTCTCAGCGTCTCAGGGTCTCAGAGTGTTTGCGTCTCAGAGTCTCTGCGTCTCTGCGTCTCAGCGTCTCTGCGTCTCAGAGTCTCTGCGTCTCAGCGTCTCAGAGTCTCTGCGTCTCAGAGTCTCAGAGTCTCTGCGTCTCAGAGTCTCTGCGTCTCAGCGTCTCAGAGTCTCTGCGTCTCAGAGTCTCTGCGTCTCAGCGTCTCAGCGTCTCAGAGTCTCTGCGTCTCAGCGTCTCAGCGTCTCAGTGTCTCTGCGTCTCTGCGTCTCAACGTCTCTGCGTCACTGAGTCTCAGAGTCTCAGAGTCTCTGCATCTCAGAGTCTCAGTGTCTCAAAGTCTCAGTGTCTCTGCGTCTCAGTGTCTCAGTGTCTCTGCGTCTCAGTGTCTCTGCGTCTCAGAGTATCTGCGTCTCAGAGTCTCTGCGTCTCAGCGTCTCAGAGTCTCTGCGTCTCAGCGTCTCAGAGCCTCTGCGTCTCAGCGTCTCAGCGTCTCAGAGTCTCTGCGTCTCTGCGTCACAGCGTCTCAGAGTCTCTGCGTCTCTGCGTCTCAGCGTCTCAGACTCTCTGCGTCTCAGCGTCTCAGGGTCTCAGAGTGTTTGCGTCTCAGAGTCTCTGCGTCTCTGCGTCTCAGCGTCTCTGCGTCTCAGAGTCTCTGCGTCTCAGCGTCTCAGAGTCTCTGCGTCTCAGAGTCTCAGAGTCTCTGCGTCTCAGAGTCTCTGCGTCTCAGCGTCTCAGAGTCTCTGCGTCTCAGAGTCTCTGCGTCTCAGCGTCTCAGCGTCTCAGAGTCTCTGCGTCTCAGCGTCTCAGAGTCTCTGCGTCTCAGAGTCTCAGAGTCTCAGCGTCTCAGCGTCTCAGTGTCTCTGCGTCTCAGCGTCTCAGTGTCTCTGCGTCTTAGAGTCTCGGCGTCTCACTGTCTCTGCGTCTCAGCGTCTCAGCGTCTCAGTGTCTCTGCGTCTCAGTGTCTCTGCGTCTCAGCGTCTCAGTGTCTCAGAGTCTCTGCGTCTCAGCGTCTCAGTCTCTCAGAGTCTCTGCGTCTCAGAGTCTCTGCGTCTCAGTGTCTCTGCGTCTCAGAGTCTCTGCGTCTCTGCGTCTCAGAGTCTCTGCGTCTCAGCGTCTCAGTGTCTCTGCGTCTCAGAGTCTCTGCGTCTCAGAGTCTCTGCGTCTCAGCGTCTCAGTGTCTCTGCGTCTCAGAGTCTCTGCGTCTCTGCGTCTCAGAGTCTCTGCATCTCAGCGTCTCAGTGTCTCTGCGTCTCAGAGTCTCTGCGTCTCAGAGTCTCTGCGTCTCAGCGTCTCAGCGTCTCAGTGTCTCTGCGTCTCAGTGTCTCTGCGTCTCAGTGTCTCTGCATCTCAATGCCAATGCGTCTCTGTGTCTCAGCGTCTCAGTGTCTCTGCGTCTCAGAGTTGCAGAGTGTCAGCGTCTCAGTCTCTGCGTCTCAGTGTCTCTGCGTCTCAGTGTCTCTGCGTCTCAGTGTCTCTGCGTCTCAGTGTCTCTGCTTCTCAGTGTCTCTGCTTCTCAGTGTCTCTGCGTCTCAGTGTCTCTGCGTCTCAGTGTCTCTGCTTCTCAATGTCTCTGCGTCTCAGTGTCTCTGCGTCTCAGAGTCTCAGAGTCTCTGCGTCTCAGTGTCTCTGCGTCTCAGTGCCTCTGCGTCTCTGTGTCTCTCCGTCTCTGCGTCTCTGCGTCTCAGTGTCTCTGAGTCTCAGTGTCTCTGCGTCTCAGTGTCTCTGCGTCTCAGTGTCTCTGCGTCTCAGTGTCTCTGTGGCTCTGCGTCTCAGTGTCTCTGCGTCTCAGTGTCTCTGCTTCTCAGTGTCTCTGCGTCTCAGTGTCTCTGCGTCTCAGAGTCTCAGAGTCTCTGCGTCTCAGTGTCTCTGCGTCTCAGTGCCTCTGCGTCTCTGTGTCTCTCCGTCTCTGCGTCTCTGCGTCTCAGTGTCTCTGAGTCTCAGTGTCTCTGCGTCTCAGTGTCTCTGCGTCTCAGTGTCTCTGCGTCTCAGTGTCTCTGCGTCTCAGTGTCTCTGTGGCTCTGCGTCTCAGTGTCTCTGCGTCTCAGTGTCTCTGCGTCTCAGTATCTCTGCGTATCAGTGTCTCTGCGTCTCAGTGTCTCTGCGTCTCAGTGTCGCTGCATCTCAGAGTCTCTGCGTCTCAGTGTCTCTGCGTCGCAGTGTCTCTGCGTCTCTGTGTCTCTGCGTCTCAGAGTCTCTGCGTCTCTGTGTCTCTGCGTCTCAGTGTCTCTGCGTCTCAGAGTCTCAGCGTCTCAGTGCCTCTTCATCTCAGCGTCTCTGCTTCTCACTGTCTCTGCGTCTCTGCGTCTCTGCGTCTCAGTGTCTCTGCGTCTCAACGTCTCTGCGTCTCAGAGTCTCAGTGTCTGCGTCTCAGAGTCTCAGTGTCTCTGCGTCTCAGAGTCTCAGTGTCTCAGTGTCTCTGCGTCTCAGAGTCTCAGTGTCTCTGCGTCACTGAGTCTCAGAGTCTCAGTGTCTCAGTGTCTCAGTGTCTCTGCGTCTCTGCGTCTCAGAGTCTCTGCTTCTCAGTGTGTCTGCACCTCTGTGTCTCTGCGTCTCAGAGTCTCAGCGTCTCTGTGTCTCTGCGTCTCAGAGTCTCAGCGTCTCAGAGTCTCAGCGTCTCAGTGTTTCTGATTCTCAGTGTCTCTGCGTCTCAGTGTCTCTGCGTCTCAGTTTCTCTGCGCCTCAGTGTCTCTGCGTCTCAATGCCTCTGCGTCTCAGTGTCTCTGCGTCTCAGTGTCTCTGCGTCTCAACGTCTCTGCGTCACTGAGTCTCAGAGTCTCAGAGTCTCAGTGTCTCTGCGTCTCAGAGTCTCAGTGTCTCAGAGTCTCAGTGTCTCAGAGTCTCAGTGTCTCTGCGTCTCAGAGTCTCAGTGTCTCAGTGTCTCAGTGTCTCTGCGTCTCAGTGTCTATGCGTCTCAGTGTCTCAGTGTCTCAGTGTCTCTGCGTCTCAGAGTCTCAGTGTCTCAGTGTCTCTGCGTCTCTGCGTCTCAGAGTCTCTGCGTCTCAGTGTGTCTGTGTCTCTGCGTCTCAGAGTCTCAGTGTCTCAGTGTCTCTGCGTCTCTGCGTCTCAGAGTCTCTGCGTCTCAGTGTGTCTGCGTCTCTGCGCCTCTGTGTCTCTGCGTCTCAGTGTCTCTGCGTCTCAGTGTCTCTGCGGCTCTGCGGCTCTGCGTCTCAGTGTCTCAGAGTCTCAGTGTCTCAGTGTCTCTGCGTCTCTGCGTCTCAGAGTCTCTGCGTCTCAGTGTGTCTGTGTCTCTGCGTCTCAGAGTCTCAGTGTCTCAGTGTCTCAGTGTCTCTGCGTCTCAGAGTCTCAGTGTCTCTGCGTCTCAGAGTCTCAGTGTCTCTGCGTCTCAGTGTCTCTGCGTCTCTGCGTCTCTGCGTCTCAGTGTCTCTGCGTCTCAACGTCTCTGCGTCTCAGAGTCTCAGTGTCTGCGTCTCAGAGTCTCAGTGTCTCTGCGTCTCTGCGTCTCAGAGTCTCAGTGTCTCTGCGTCTCAGTGTCTCAGTGTCTCTGCGTCTCTGCGTCTCAGAGTCTCTGCGTCTCAGAGTCTCTGCGTCTCAGTGTGTCTGCGCTTCTGTGTCTCTGCGTCTCAGTGTCTCTGCGTCTCAGTGTCTCAGCGTCTCAGTGTCTCTGCGGCTAACAGTCTCTGCGTCTCTGCGTCTCAGAGTCTCTGCGTCTCTGCGTCTCAGAGTCTCACTGTCTCAGCGTCTCAGTGTCTCTGCGTCTCTGCGTCTCAGAGTCTCTGCGTCTCAGTGTGTCTGCGCCTCTGTGTCTCTGCGTCTCAGTGTCTCTGCGTCTCAGAGTCTCACTGTCTCAGCGTCTCTGTGTCTCTGGTCTCAGAGTCTCAGTGTCTCTGCGTCTCAGTGTCTCTGCGGCTAACAGTCTCTGCGTCTCTGCGTCTCAGAGTCTCACTGTGTCAGCGTCTCTGTGTCTCTGCGTCTCAGAGTCTCAGCGTCTCAGAGTCTCAGCGTCTCAGTGTTTCTGATTCTCAGTGTCTCTGCGTCTCAGTGTCTCTGCGTCTCAGTTTCTCTGCGTCTCAGTTTCTCTGCGCCTCAGTGTCTCTGCGTCTCAATGCCTCTGCGTCTCAGTGTCTCTGCGTCTCAGTGTCTCTGCGGCTCTGCGTCTCAGTGTCTCTGCGTCTCAGAGTCTCTGCGTCTCAAGTCTCTGCGTCTCAGTGTCTCTGCGGCTCTGCGTCTCAACGTCTCTGCGTCTCAGTGTCTCTGCGTCTCAGTTTCTCTGCGTCTCAGTGTCTCTGCGGCTCTGCGTCTCAACGTCTCTGCGTCTCTGTGTCTCTGCGTCTCAGTTTCTCTGCGTCTCAGTGTCTCTGCGGCTCTGCGTCTCAGTGTCTCTGCGTCTCAGAGTCTCTGCATCTCAGAGTCTCTGCGTCTCAGTGTCTCTGCGGCTCTGCGTCTCAACGTCTCTGCGTCTCTGTGTCTCTGCGTCTCAGTTTCTCTGCGTCTCAGTGTCTCTGCGGCTCTGCGTCTCAGTGTCTCTGCATCTCAGTGTCTCTGCGTCTCAGTGTCTCTGCAGCTCTGCGTCTCAGTGTCTCTGCGTCTCAGAGTCTCTGCGTCTCAGTGTCTCTGCGTCTCTGTGTCTCAGAGTCTCTACGTCTCAGTGTGTCTGTGTCTTTGCGTCTCTGTGTCTCAGTGTCTCTGCGTCTCAATGTCTCTGCGCCTCAGAGTCTCAGACTCTCCAAGTCTCTGCGTATCAGAATCTCTGCGTCTCAGTGTCTCTGCGACTCTCTGTTTCTGCGCCTCAGTGTCTCTGCGTCTCAGTGTCTCTGCGTCTCAGTGTCTCTGCGTCTCAGAGTCTCACTGTCACAGCGTCTCTGCGCTTCTGCGTCTCAGTGTCTCTGCATCTCAGTGTCTCTGCGTCTCAGTGTCTCTGCGTCTCAGTGTCTCTGCGTCTCAGAGTCTCAGTATCTCAGTGTCTCTGCGTCTCAGAGTCACAGTGTCTCAGTGTCTTGCGTCTCAGTGTCGCAGTGTCTCAGTGTCTCTGCGTCTCAGAGTCTCAGTGTCTCTGCGTCTCAGAGTCTCAGAGTCTCTGCGTCTCAGAGTCTCAGTGTCTCAGTGTCTCTGCGTCTCAGAGTCTCAGTGTCTCAGTATCTCAGTGTCTCTGCGTCTCAGAGTCTCAGTGTCTCAGAGTCTCAGAGTCTCAGTTTCTCTGCGTCTCAGAGTCTCAGTGTCTCAGTGTCTCTGCTTCTCAGAGTCTCAGTGTCTCTGCGTCTGAGTCTCAGTATCTCAGTGTCTCTGCGTCTCAGAGTCACAGTGTCTCAGTGTCTTTGCGTCTCAGTGTCGCAGTGTCTCAGTGTCTCTGCGTCTCAGAGTCTCAGTATCTCAGTGTCTCTGCGTCTCAGAGTCACAGTGTCTCAGTGTCTTTGCGTCTCAGTGTCGCAGTGTCTCAGTGTCTCTGCGTCTCAGAGTCTCAGTGTCTCTGCGTCTCAGAGTCTCAGAGTCTCTGCGTCTCAGAGTCTCAGTGTCTCAGTGTCTCTGCGTCTCAGAGTCTCAGTGTCTCAGTATCTCAGTGTCTCTGCGTCTCAGAGTCTCAGTGTCTCAGAGTCTCAGTTTCTCTGCGTCTCAGAGTCTCAGTGTCTCAGTTTCTCTGCGTCTCAGAGTCTCAGTGTCTCTGCGTCTCAGAGTCTCAGTGTCTCAGTGTCTCTGCGTCTCAGTGTCTCAGTGTCTCTGCGTCTCAGAGTCTCAGTGTCTCTGCGTCTCAGAGTCTCTGCGTCTCAGAGTCTCAGTGTCTCAGTGTCTCTGCGTCTCAGTGTCTCAGTGTCTCTGCGTCTCAGAGTCTCAGTGTCTCTGCGTCTCAGAGTCTCTGCGTCTCAGAGTCTCAGTGTCTCAGTGTCTCTGCGTCTCAGAGTCTCAGTGTCTCTGTGTCTCAGAGTCTCAGTGTCTCAGTGTCTCTGCGTCTCAGTGTCTCAGTGTCTCTGCATCTCAGTCACAGTGTCTCTGCGTCTCAGAGTCTCAGTGTCTCTGTGTCTCAGAGTCGCAGTGTCTCAGTGTCTCTGCGTCTCAGAGTCACAGTGTCTCAGAGTCTCAGTGTCTCTGCGTCTCAACGTCTCTGCGTCACTGAGTCTCAGAGTCGCAGAGTCTCAGAGTCTCAGAGTCTCAGAGTCTCTGCGTCTCAGAGTCTCAGTGTCTCAGTGTCTCTGCGTCTCTGCGTCTCAGAGTCTTTGCGTCTCAGTGTGTCTGTGTCTCTGCGCCTCAGAGTCTCAGTGTCTCTGCGTCTCTGCGTCTCTGTGTCTCAGTGTGTCTGCGGCTCGGCGCCTCTGTGTCTCTGAGTCTCAGTGTCTCTGCGTCTCAGTGTCTCTGCGGCTCTGCGTCTCAGTGTCTCTGCGTCTCTGTGTCTCTGCGTCTCTGTGTCTCTGCGTCTCAACGTCTCTGCGTCACTGAGTCTCAGAGTCTCAGAGTCTCAGAGTCTCTGCATCTCAGAGTCTCAGTGTCTCAAAGTCTCAGTGTCTCTGCGTCTCAGCGTCTCAGTGTCTCAGTGTCTCTGCGTCTCAGTGTCTCTGCGTCTCAGAGTATCTGCGTCTCAGTGTCTCTGTGTCTCAGAGTCTCAGTGTCTCAGTGTCTCTGCGTCTCAGAGTCTCAGTGTCTCTGCATCTCAGAGTCTCAGAGTCTCTGCGTCTCAGAGTCTCAGTGTCTCTGCGTCTCTGTGTCTCAGCGTCTCAGTGTCTCTGCGTCTCAGAGTCTCAGAGTCTCAGAGTCTCAGTGTCTCTGCGTCTCAGAGTCTCAGTGTCTCAGTGTCTCTGCGTCTCTGCGTCTCAGTGTCTCTGCATCTCAACGTCTCTGCGTCACTGAGTCTCAGAGTCGCAGAGTCTCAGAGTCTCAGAGTCTCAGTGTCTCTGCGTCTCAGAGTCTCAGTGTCTCAGTGTCTCTGCGTCTCTGCGTCTCAGAGTCTCTGCGTCTCAGTGTGTCTGTGTCTCTGCGCCTCAGAGTCTCAGTGTCTCAGTGTCTCTGCGTCTCCGCGTCTCTGCGTCTCTGCGTCTCAGTGTGTCTGCGTCTCTGCGCCTCTGTGTCTCTGCTTCTCAGTGTCTCTGCGTCTCAGTGTCTCTGCGGCTCTGCGTCTCATTGTCTCTGCGTCTCTGCGTCTCAACGTCTCTGCGTCACTGAGTCTCAGAGTCTCAGAGTCTCTGCATCTCAGAGTCTCAGTGTCTCAAAGTCTCAGTGTCTCAAAGTCTCAGTGTCTCAGTGTCTCTGCGTCTCAGTGTCTCTGCGTCTCAGAGTATCTGCGTCTCAGAGTCTCTGCGTCTCAGCGTCTCAGACTCTCTGCGTCTCAGCGTCTCAGAGTCTCTGCGTCTCTGCGTCACAGCGTCTCAGAGTCTCTGCGTCTCTGCGTCTCAGCGTCTCAGACTCTCTGCGTCTCAGCGTCTCAGGGTCTCAGAGTGTTTGCGTCTCAGAGTCTCTGCGTCTCTGCGTCTCAGCGTCTCTGCGTCTCAGGGTCTCTGCGTCTCAGCGTCTCAGAGTCTCTGCGTCTCAGAGTCTCAGAGTCTCTGCGTCTCAGAGTCTCTGCGTCTCAGCGTCTCAGAGTCTCTGCGTCTCAGAGTCTCTGCGTCTCAGCGTCTCAGCGTCTCAGAGTCTCTGCGTCTCAGCGTCTCAGAGTCTCTGCGTCTCAGAGTCTCTGCGTCTCAGGGTCTCAGCGTCTCAGAGTCTCTGCGTCTCTGCGTCTCAGCGTCTCAGAGTCTCTGCGTCTCAGAGTCTCTGCGTCTCAGAGTCTCAGAGTCTCAGAGTCTCAGCGTCTCAGCGTCTCAGTGTCTCTGCGTCTCAGCGTCTCAGTGTCTCTGCGTCTTAGAGTCTCGGCGTCTCACTGTCTCTGCGTCTCAGCGTCTCAGCGTCTCAGTGTCTCTGCGTCTCAGTGTCTCTGCGTCTCAGCGTCTCAGTGTCTCAGAGTCTCTGCGTCTCAGCGTCTCAGTCTCTCAGAGTCTCTGCGTCTCAGAGTCTCTGCGTCTCAGCGTCTCAGTGTCTCTGCGTCTCAGAGTCTCTGCGTCTCTGCGTCTCAGAGTCTCTGCGTCTCAGCGTCTCAGTGTCTCTGCGTCTCAGAGTCTCTGCGTCTCAGAGTCTCTGCGTCTCAGCGTCTCAGCGTCTCAGTGTCTCTGCGTCTCAGAGTCTCTGCGTCTCAGTGTCTCTGCATCTCAATGCCTCTGCGTCTCTGTGTCTCAGCGTCTCAGTGTCTCAGCGTCTCTGAGTCTCAGTGTCTCTGCGTCTCAGTGTCTCTGCGTCTCAGTGTCTCTGCGTTTCAGTGTCTCTGCGTCTCAGAGTCTCTGCGTCTCAGTGTCTCTGCGTCTCAGAGTCGCAGAGTGTCAGCGTCTCAGTCTCTGCGTCTCAGTGTCTCTGCGTCTCAGTGTCTCTGCTTCTCAGTGTCTCTGCTTCTCAGTGTCTCTGCGTCTCAGTGTCTCTGCTTCTCAGTGTCTCTGCTTCTCAGTGTCTCTGCGTCTCAGTGTCTCTGCGTCTCAGAGTCTCAGAGTCTCTGCGTCTCAGTGTCTCTGCGTCTCAGTGCCTCTGCGTCTCTGTGTCTCTCCGTCTCTGCGTCTCTGCGTCTCAGTGTCTCAGTGTCTCTGAGTCTCAGTGTCTCTGCGTCTCAGTGTCTCTGCGTCTCAGTGTCTCTGCGTCTCAGTGTCTCTGCGGCTCTGCGTCTCAGTGTCTCTGCGTCTCAGTGTCTCTGCGTCTCAGTATCTCTGCGTATCAGTGTCTCTGCGTCTCAGAGTCTCTGCGTCTCAGTGTCTCTGCGTCCTCTGTGTCTCAGAGTCTCTACGTCTCAGTGTGTCTGTGTCTTTGCGTCTCTGTGTCTCAGTGTCTCTGCGTCTCAATGTCTCTGCGCCTCAGAGTCTCAGACTCTCCAAGTCTCTGCGTATCAGAATCTCTGCGTCTCAGTGTCTCTGCGACTCTCTGTTTCTGCGCCTCAGTGTCTCTGCGTCTCAGTGTCTCTGCGTCTCAGTGTCTCTGCGTCTCAGAGTCTCACTGTCACAGCGTCTCTGCGCTTCTGCGTCTCAGTGTCTCTGCATCTCAGTGTCTCTGCGTCTCAGTGTCTCTGCGTCTCAGTGTCTCTGCGTCTCAGAGTCTCAGTATCTCAGTGTCTCTGCGTCTCAGAGTCACAGTGTCTCAGTGTCTTTGCGTCTCAGTGTCGCAGTGTCTCAGTGTCTCTGCGTCTCAGAGTCTCAGTGTCTCTGCGTCTCAGAGTCTCAGAGTCTCTGCGTCTCAGAGTCTCAGTGTCTCAGTGTCTCTGCGTCTCAGAGTCTCAGTGTCTCAGTATCTCAGTGTCTCTGCGTCTCAGAGTCTCAGTGTCTCAGAGTCTCAGAGTCTCAGTTTCTCTGCGTCTCAGAGTCTCAGTGTCTCAGTGTCTCTGCTTCTCAGAGTCTCAGTGTCTCTGCGTCTCAGAGTCTCAGTATCTCAGTGTCTCTGCGTCTCAGAGTCACAGTGTCTCAGTGTCTTTGCGTCTCAGTGTCGCAGTGTCTCAGTGTCTCTGCGTCTCAGAGTCTCAGTATCTCAGTGTCTCTGCGTCTCAGAGTCACAGTGTCTCAGTGTCTTTGCGTCTCAGTGTCGCAGTGTCTCAGTGTCTCTGCGTCTCAGAGTCTCAGTGTCTCTGCGTCTCAGAGTGTCAGAGTCTCTGCGTCTCAGAGTCTCAGTGTCTCAGTGTCTCTGCGTCTCAGAGTCTCAGTGTCTCAGTATCTCAGTGTCTCTGCGTCTCAGAGTCTCAGTGTCTCAGAGTCTCAGTTTCTCTGCGTCTCAGAGTCTCAGTGTCTCAGTTTCTCTGCGTCTCAGAGTCTCAGTGTCTCTGCGTCTCAGAGTCTCAGTGTCTCAGTGTCTCTGCGTCTCAGTGTCTCAGTGTCTCTGCGTCTCAGAGTCTCAGTGTCTCTGCGTCTCAGAGTCTCTGCGTCTCAGAGTCTCAGTGTCTCAGTGTCTCTGCGTCTCAGTGTCTCAGTGTCTCTGCGTCTCAGAGTCTCAGTGTCTCTGCGTCTCAGAGTCTCTGCGTCTCAGAGTCTCAGTGTCTCAGTGTCTCTGCGTCTCAGAGTCTCAGTGTCTCTGTGTCTCAGAGTCTCAGTGTCTCAGTGTCTCTGCGTCTCAGTGTCTCAGTGTCTCTGCGTCTCAGAGTCTCAGTGTCTCAGAGTCTCAGTGTCTCTGCGTCTCAACGTCTCTGCGTCACTGAGTCTCAGAGTCGCAGAGTCTCAGAGTCTCAGAGTCTCAGAGTCTCTGCGTCTCAGAGTCTCAGTGTCTCAGTGTCTCTGCGTCTCTGCGTCTCAGAGTCTTTGCGTCTCAGTGTGTCTGTGTCTCTGCGCCTCAGAGTCTCAGTGTCTCTGCGTCTCTGCGTCTCTGCGTCTCTGTGTCTCAGTGTGTCTGCGGCTCGGCGCCTCTGTGTCTCTGAGTCTCAGTGTCTCTGCGTCTCAGTGTCTCTGCGGCTCTGCGTCTCAGTGTCTCTGCGTCTCTGTGTCTCTGCGTCTCTGTGTCTCTGCGTCTCAACGTCTCTGCGTCACTGAGTCTCAGAGTCTCAGAGTCTCAGAGTCTCTGCATCTCAGAGTCTCAGTGTCTCAAAGTCTCAGTGTCTCTGCGTCTCAGTGTCTCAGTGTCTCAGTGTCTCTGCGTCTCAGTGTCTCTGCGTCTCAGAGTATCTGCGTCTCAGTGTCTCTGTGTCTCAGAGTCTCAGTGTCTCAGTGTCTCTGCGTCTCAGAGTCTCAGTGTCTCTGCGTCTCAGAGTCTCAGTGTCTCTGCATCTCAGAGTCGGGAGTCTCTGAGTCAGGTCTCAGAGTCCTAGAGTCTCAGTGTCTCTGCGTCTCAGAGTCTCAGTGTCTCAGTGTCTCTGCGTCTCTGCGTCTCAGAGTCTCTGCGTCTCAGTGTGTCTGTGTCTCTGCGCCTCAGAGTCTCAGTGTCTCAGTGTCTCTGCGTCTCCGCGTCTCTGCGTCTCTGCGTCTCAGTGTGTCTGCGTCTCTGCGCCTCTGTGTCTCTGCTTCTCAGTGTCTCTGCGTCTCAGTGTCTCTGCGGCTCTGCGTCTCAGTGTCTCTGCGTCTCTGCATCTCAACGTCTCTGCGTCACTGAGTCTCAGAGTCTCAGAGTCTCTGCATCTCAGAGTCTCAGTGTCCCAAAGTCTCAGTGTCTCTGCGTCTCAGTGTCTCAGTGTCTCTGCGTCTCAGTGTCTCTGCGTCTCAGAGTATCTGCGTCTCAGAGTCTCTGCGTCTCAGCGTCTCAGAGTCTCTGCGTCTCAGCGTCTCAGAGCCTCTGCGTCTCAGCGTCTCAGCGTCTCAGAGTCTCTGCGTCTCTGCGTCACAGCGTCTCAGAGTCTCTGCGTCTCTGCGTCTCAGCGTCTCAGACTCTCTGCGTCTCAGCGTCTCAGGGTCTCAGAGTGTTTGCGTCTCAGAGTCTCTGCGTCTCTGCGTCTCAGCGTCTCTGCGTCTCAGAGTCTCTGCGTCTCAGCGTCTCAGAGTCTCTGCGTCTCAGAGTCTCAGAGTCTCTGCGTCTCAGAGTCTCTGCGTCTCAGCGTCTCAGAGTCTCTGCGTCTCAGAGTCTCTGCGTCTCAGCGTCAGAGTCTCAGAGTCTCTGCGTCTCAGCGTCTCAGAGTCTCTGCGTCTCAGAGTCTCAGAGTCTCAGCGTCTCAGCGTCTCAGTGTCTCTGCGTCTCAGCGTCTCAGTGTCTCTGCGTCTTAGAGTCTCGGCGTCTCACTGTCTCTGCGTCTCAGCGTCTCAGCGTCTCAGTGTCTCTGCGTCTCAGTGTCTCTGCGTCTCAGCGTCTCAGTGTCTCAGAGTCTCTGCGTCTCAGCGTCTCAGTCTCTCAGAGTCTCTGCGTCTCAGAGTCTCTGCGTCTCAGCGTCTCAGTGTCTCTGCGTCTCAGAGTCTCTGCGTCTCTGCGTCTCAGAGTCTCTGCGTCTCAGCGTCTCAGTGTCTCTGCGTCTCAGAGTCTCTGCGTCTCAGAGTCTCTGCGTCTCAGCGTCTCAGTGTCTCTGCGTCTCAGAGTCTCTGCGTCTCAGAGTCTCTGCGTCTCAGCGTCTCAGTGTCTCTGCGTCTCAGAGTCTCTGCGTCTCTGCGTCTCAGAGTCTCTGCGTCTCAGCGTCTCAGTGTCTCTGCGTCTCAGAGTCTCTGCGTCTCAGAGTCTCTGCGTCTCAGCGTCTCAGCGTCTCAGTGTCTCTGCGTCTCAGTGTCTCTGCGTCTCAGTGTCTCTGCATCTCAATGCCAATGCGTCTCTGTGTCTCAGCGTCTCAGTGTCTCTGCATCTCAGAGTTGCAGAGTGTCAGCGTCTCAGTCTCTGCGTCTCAGTGTCTCTGCGTCTCAGTGTCTCTGCGTCTCAGTGTCTCTGCTTCTCAGTGTCTCTGCTTCTCAGTGTCTCTGCGTCTCAGTGTCTCTGCGTCTCAGTGTCTCTGCTTCTCAGTGTCTCTGCGTCTCAGTGTCTCTGCGTCTCAGAGTCTCAGAGTCTCTGCGTCTCAGTGTCTCTGCGTCTCAGTGCCTCTGCGTCTCTGTGTCTCTCCGTCTCTGCGTCTCTGCGTCTCAGTGTCTCTGAGTCTCAGTGTCTCTGCGTCTCAGTGTCTCTGCGTCTCAGTGTCTCTGTGGCTCTGCGTCTCAGTGTCTCTGCGTCTCAGTGTCTCTGCTTCTCAGTGTCTCTGCGTCTCAGTGTCTCTGCGTCTCAGAGTCTCAGAGTCTCTGCGTCTCAGTGTCTCTGCGTCTCAGTGCCTCTGCGTCTCTGTGTCTCTCCGTCTCTGCGTCTCTGCGTCTCAGTGTCTCTGAGTCTCAGTGTCTCTGCGTCTCAGTGTCTCTGCGTCTCAGTGTCTCTGCGTCTCAGTGTCTCTGCGTCTCAGTGTCTCTGTGGCTCTGCGCCTCAGTGTCTCTGCGTCTCAGTGTCTCTGCGTCTCAGTGTCTCTGCGTCTCAGAGTCTCACTGTCACAGCGTC
>NW_027650937.1:0-7500 GCF_965287045.1 Carcharhinus amblyrhynchos
CTCTCCCCCCGCGCTCTAACCCTGTCTCTCTCTCCCCCCGCGCTCTAACCCTGTCTCTCTCTCCCCGCGCTCTAACCCTGTCTCTCTCTCCCCCCGCGCTCTAACCCTGTCTCTCTCTCTCCCCGCGCTCTAACCCTGTCTCTCTCACCTTCTCTCTCTCTCCCCGCGCTCTAACCCTGTCTCTCTCTCCTCTCCCCGCGCTCTAACCCTGTCTCTCTCTCTCCCCGCGCTCTAACCCTGTCTCTCTCTCTCTCTCCCCGCGCTCTAACCCTGTCTCTCTCTCTCTCTCCCCCGCGCTCTAACCCTGTCTCTCTCTTCTCTCTCCCCGCGCTCTAACCTGTCTCTCTCTCTCTCCCCGCGCTCTAACCCTGTCTCTCTCTCTCTCCCCGCGCTCTAACCCTGTCTCTCTCTTCCCCGCGCTCTAACCCTGTCTCTCTCTCTCCCCCGCGCTCTAACCCTGTCTCTCTCTCTCCCCCGCGCTCTAACCCTGTCTCTCTCTCTCTCCCCGCGCTCTAACCCTGTCTCTCTCTCTCTCCCCGCGCTCTAACCCTGTCTCTCTCTCTCTCCCCGCGCTCTAACCCTGTCTCTCTCTCTCTCTCCCCGCGCTCTAACCCTGTCTCTCTCTCTCTCTCCCCGCGCTCTAACCCTGTCTCTCTCTCTCTCTCTCTCTCTCCCCCGCGCTCTAACCCTGTCTCTCTCTCTCTCCCCGCGCTCTAACCCTGTCTCTCTCTCTCTCCCCGCGCTCTAACCCTGTCTCTCTCTCTCTCTCCCCGCGCTCTAACCCTGTCTCTCTCTCTCTCTCCCCGCGCTCTAACCCTGTCTCTCTCTCTCTCTCCCCGCGCTCTAACCCTGTCTTCTCTCTCTCTCCCCGCGCTCTAACCCTGTCTCTCTCTCTCTCCCCGCGCTCTAACCCTGTCTCTCTCTCTCTCTCCCCGCGCTCTAACCCTGTCTCTCTCTCTCTCTCTCTCTCTCTCTCCCCGCGCTCTAACCCTGTCTCTCTCTCTCCCCGCGCTCTAACCCTGTCTCTCTCTCTCTCCCCGCGCTCTAACCCTGTCTCTCTCTCTCCCCGCGCTCTAACCCTGTCTCTCTCTCTCCCCGCGCTCTAACCCTGTCTCTCTCTCTCCCCGCGCTCTAACCCTGTCTCTCTCTCTCCCCGCGCTCTAACCCTGTCTCTCTCTCTCCCCGCGCTCTAACCCTGTCTCTCTCTCTCCCCGCGCTCTAACCCTGTCTCTCTCTCTCCCGCGCTCTAACCCTGTCTCTCTCTCTCCCCGCGCTCTAACCCTGTCTCTCTCTCTCCCCGCGCTCTAACCCTGTCTCTCTCTCCCCGCGCTCTAACCCTGTCTCTCTCTCTCCCGCGCTCTAACCCTGTCTCTCTCTCTCCCCGCGCTCTAACCCTGTCTCTCTCTCTCCCCGCGCTCTAACCCTGTCTCTCTCTCTCTCCCGCGCTCTAACCCTGTCTCTCTCTCTCCCCGCGCTCTAACCCTGTCTCTCTCTCTCCCCGCGCTCTAACCCTGTCTCTCTCTCTCCCCGCGCTCTAACCCTGTCTCTCTCTCCCCCGCGCTCTAACCCTGTCTCTCTCTCTCCCGCGCTCTAACCCTGTCTCTCTCTCTCCCCGCGGCTCTAACCCTGTCTCTCTCTCTCCCCGCGCTCTAACCCTGTCTCTCTCTCTCCCCGCGCTCTAACCCTGTCTCTCTCTCTCGCTCCCCGCGCTCTAACCCTGTCTCTCTCTCTCTCCCCGCGCTCTAACCCTGTCTCTCTCTCTCTCTCCCCGCGCTCTAACCCTGTCTCTCTCTCTCTCTCCCCGCGCTCTAACCCTGTCTCTCTCTCTCTCTCTCCCCGCGCTCTAACCCTGTCTCTCTCTCTCTCTCCCCGCGCTCTAACCCTGTCTCTCTCTCTCTCTCTCCCCGCGCTCTAACCCTGTCTCTCTCTCTCTCTCCCGCGCTCTAACCCTGTCTCTCTCTCTCTCTCTCCCCGCGCTCTAACCCTGTCCTCTCTCTCTCTCTCCCCGTGCTCTAACCCTGTCTCTCTCTCTCTCCCCGCGCTCTAACCCTGTCTCTCTCTCTCTCTCCCCGCGCTCTAACCCTGTCTCTCTCTCTCTCTTCCCCGCGCTCTAACCCTGTCTCTCTCTCTCCCCGCGCTCTAACCCTGTCTCTCTCTCTCCCCGCGCTCTAACCCTGTCTCTCTCTCTCCCCGCGCTCTAACCCTGTCTCTCTCTCTCCCCGCGCTCTAACCCTGTCTCTCTCTCTCCCCGCGCTCTAACCCTGTCTCTCTCTCTCTCCCCGCGCTCTAACCCTGTCTCTCTCTCTCTCTCTCCCCGCGCTCTAACCCTGTCTCTCTCTCTCCCCGCGCTCTAACCCTGTCTCTCTCTCTCTCCTCCCCGCGCTCTAACCCTGTCTCTCTCTCTCTCTCCCGTGCTCTAACCCTGTCTGTCTCTCTCTCTCTCCCCGTGCTCTAACCCTGTCTCTCTCTCTCTCTCTCCCCGTGCTCTAACCCTGTCTCTCTCTCTCTCTCTCTCTCTCTCCCCGCGCTGTAACCCTGTCTCTCTCTCTCTCCCCGCGCTCTAACCCTGTCTCTCTCTCTCTCCCCGCGCTCTAACCCTGTCTCTCTCTCTCTCCCCGCGCTCTAACCCTGTCTCTCTCTCTCTCTCCCCGCGCTCTAACCCTGTCTCTCTCTCTCTCTCCCCGCGCTCTAACCCTGTCTCTCTCTCTCTCTCCCCGCGCTCTAACCCTGTCTCTCTCTCTCTCCCCGCGCTCTAACCCTGTCTCTCTCTCTCTCTCTCCCCGTGCTCTAACCCTGTCTCTCTCTCTCTCTCTCTCTCTCCCCGTGCTCTAACCCTGTCTCTCCCTCTCTCTCTCTCTCCCCGCGCTCTAACCCTGTCTCTCTCTCTCTCTCCCCGCGCTCTAACCCTGTCTCTCTCTCTCTCTCCCCGCGCTCTAACCCTGTCTCTCTCTCTCTCTCCCCGCGCTCTAACCCTCTCTCTCTCTCTCTCCCCGCGCTCTAACCCTGTCTCTCTCTCTCTCTCCCCGCGCTCTAACCCTGTCTCTCTCTCTCTCTCCCCGCGCTCTAACCCTGTCTCTCTCTCTCCCCGCGCTCTAACCCTGTCTCTCTCTCTCTCTCCCGCGCTCTAACCCTGTCTCTCTCTCTCTCCCCGCGCTCTAACCCTGTCTCTCTCTCTCTCCCCGTGCTCTAACCCTGTCTCTCTCTCTCTCTCTCCCCGCGCTCTAACCCTCTCTCTCTCTCCCCGCGCTCTAACCCTGTCTCTCTCTCCCGTGCTCTAACCCTGTCTCTCTCTCTCCCCGTGCTCTAACCCTGTCTCTCTCTCTCTCTCTCTCTCCCCGGCTCTAACCCTGTCTCTCTCTCTCTCTCTCCCCGCGCTCTAACCCTGTCTCTCTCTCTCCCCGCGCTCTAACCCTGTCTCTCTCTCTCCCCGCGCTCTAACCCTGTCTCTCTCTCTCCCCGCGCTCTAACCCTGTCTCTCTCTCTCTCCCCGCGCTCTAACCCTGTCTCTCTCTCTCTCCCCGCGCTCTAAACCTGTCTCTCTCTCTCTCCCCGCGCTCTAACCCTGTCTCTCTCTCTCTCCCCGCGCTCTAACCCTGTCTCTCTCTCTCTCCCCGTGCTCTAACCCTGTCTCTCTCTCTCTCTCTCCCCGCGCTCTAACCCTGTCTCTCTCTCTCCCCGCGCTCTAACCCTGTCTCTCTCTCTCTCTCCCCGCGCTCTAACCCTGTCTCTCTCTCTCTCCCCGCGCTCTAACCCTGTCTCTCTCTCTCTCTCTCTCTCCCCGTGCTCTAACCCTGTCTCTCTCTCTCTCTCTCCCCGTGCTCTAACCCTGTCTCTCTCTCTCCCCGCGCTCTAACCCTGTCTCTCTCTCTCTCTCCCCGCGCTCTAACCCTGTCTCTCTCTCTCTCTCTCCCCGCGCTCTAACCCTGTCTTCTCTCTCTCCCTCTTTCCCCGCGCTCTAACCCTGTCTCTCTCTCTCCCTCTTTCCCCGCGCTCTAACCCTGTCTCTCTCTCTCTCCCCGCGCTCTAACCCTGTCTCTCTCTCTCCCCGCGCTCTAACCCTGTCTCTCTCTCTCTCTCTCCCCGCGCTCTAACCCTGTCTCTCTCTCTCTCTCTCCCCGCGCTCTAACCCTGTCTCTCTCTCTCTCCCGCGCTCTAACCCCTGTCTCTCTCTCTCTCCCCGCGCTCTAACCCTGTCTCTCTCTCTCTCCCCGCGCTCTAACCTGTCTCTCTCTCTCCCCGCGCTCTAACCCTGTCTCTCTCTCTCTCCCGCGCTCTAACCCTGTCTCTCTCTCTCTCTCTCTCCCCGCGCTCTAACCCTGTCTCTCTCTCTCTCTCTCCCCGCGCTCTAACCCTGTCTCTCTCTCTCTCTCTCTCTCTCTCCCCGCGCTCTAACCCTGTCTCTCTCTCTCTCTCCCCGCGCTCTAACCCTGTCTCTCTCTCTCTCAGTCCCCGCGCTCTAACCCTGTCTCTCTCTCTCTCTCCCCGCGCTCTAACCCTGTCTCTCTCTCTCTCTCCCCGCGCTCTAACCCTGTCTCTCTCTCTCTCTCCCCGCGCTCTAACCCTGTCTCTCTCTCTCTCTCCCCGCGCTCTAACCCTGTCTCTCTCTCTCTCTCTCCCCGTGCTCTAACCCTCTCTCTCTCTCTCTCTCCCCGCGCTCTAACCCTGTCTCTCTCTCTCTCTCTCTCCCCGCGCTCTAACCCTGTCTCTCTCTCTCTCTCTCTCTCTCCCCGCGCTCTAACCCTGTCTCTCTCTCTCTCTCCCCGGCTTCTAACCCTGTCTCTCTCTCTCTCTCCCCGCGCTCTAACCCTGTCTCTCTCTCTCTCCCCGTGCTCTAACCCTGTCTCTCTCTCTCTCTCTCTCCCCGCGCTCTAACCCTGTCTCTCTCTCTCTCTCTCTCCCCGCGCTCTAACCCTGTCTCTCTCTCTCTCTCTCTCTCTCCCCGCGCTCTAACCCTGTCTCTCTCTCTCTCTCTCTCTCCCCGCGCTCTAACCCTGTCTCTCTCTCTCTCTCTCCCCGCGCTCTAACCCTGTCTCTCTCTCTCTCTCTCTCCCCGCGCTCTAACCCTGTCTCTCTCTCTCTCTCTCTCTCTCCCCGCGCTCTAACCCTGTCTCTCTCTCTCTCTCCCCGTGCTCTAACCCTGTCTCTCTCTCTCTCTCTCTCTCTCCCCCCGTGCTCTAACCCTGTCTCTCTCTCTCTCTCCCCGCGCTCTAACCCTGTCTCTCTCTCTCTCTCCCCGCGCTCTAACCCTGTCTCTCTCTCTCTCTCTCTCCCCGCGCTCTAACCCTGTCTCTCTCTCTCCCTCTTTCCCCGCGCTCTAACCCTGTCTCTCTCTCTCTCCCCGTGCTCTAACCCTGTCTCTCTCTCTCCCCGTGCTCTAACCCTGTCTCTCTCTCTCTCTCTCCCCGCGCTCTAACCCTGTCTCTCTCTCTCTCTCCCCCGCGCTCTAACCCTGTCTCTCTCTCTCTCTCCCCGTGCTCTAACCCTGTCTCTCTCTCTCTCTCCCCGTGCTCTAACCCTGTCTCTCTCTCTCTCACCGCGCTCTAACCCTGTCTCTCTCTCTCTCTCCCCGCGCTCTACCCCTGTCTCTCTCTCTCTCTCCCCGCGCTCTAACCCTGTCTCTCTCTCTCTCCCCGCGCTCTAACCCTGTCTCTCTCTCTCTCTCTCTCTCCCCGTGCTCTAACCCTGTCTCTCTCTCTCTCTCTCTCCCCGCGCTCTAACCCTGTCTCTCTCTCTCTCTCCCCGCGCTCTAACCCTGTCTCTCTCTCTCTCTCTCTCTCCCCGCGCTCTAACCCTGTCTCTCTCTCTCTCCCTCTTTCCCCGCGCTCTAACCCTGTCTCTCTCTCTCCCTCTTTCCCCGCGCTCTAACCCTGTCTCTCTCTCTCTCCCCGCGCTCTAACCCTGTCTCTCTCTCTCTCCCCGCGCTCTAACCCTGTCTCTCTCTCTCTCCCCGCGCTCTAACCTGTCTCTCTCTCTCCCCGCGCTCTAACCCTGTCTCTCTCTCTCTCTCTCCCCGCGCTCTAACCCTGTCTCTCTCTCTCTCTCTCCCCGCGCTCTAACCCTGTCTCTCTCTCTCTCTCTCCCCGCGCTCTAACCCTGTCTCTCTCTCTCTCACTCCCCGTGCTCTAACCCTGTCTCTCTCTCTTTCTCCCCGTGCTCTAACCCTGTCTCTCTCTCTCCCCGCGCTCTAACCCTGTCTCTCTCTCTCTCTCTCCCCGCGCTCTAACCCTGTCTCTCTCTCTACCCGCGCTCTAACCCTGTCTCTCTCTCTCCCCGCGCTCTAACCCTGTCTCTCTCTCTCTCTCCCGTGCTCTAACCCTGTCTCTCTCTCTCTCTCCCCGTGCTCTAACCCTGTCTCTCTCTCTCTCTCTCCCCCCAGCCCAGCAGGAAGCTCAGCGCGCCCAGTTCATGGTTGAGAAAGCCAAACAGGAGCAGCGCCAGAAGATTGTTCAAGCTGAGGGAGAGGCCGCTGCAGCCTCCATGATATCCTTCCGAGGCTGAGGGACATCCGGGGGGGGGGGGTGGGGAGGGGTCCGGGGGTGGGGGAGGGGTCGGGGGCCCCTCGCTGCTCTGTACTGGGGGTGGGGAGGGGTCCGGGCCCCTCGCTGCTCTGCACTGGAGGGTGGACAGGGCCGGGGATGGAGGGGGCTGACTGGGTGGAGAGGAGTTAGAGAGGGAAAAAAAAAATCAGCTGGCTATTCCACTGTGAGGGCGTCACAGATTTTCCATTTTCAAATGGAAAACAGCCTTTTCCATTTGATTTATTATTGCCACAAGTACTGGGATACACTGAAAAGTATTGTTTCTCGCGCGCTGTACAGACACAGCATACCGTCATAGAGAAGGAAAGGAGAGGGTGCAGAATGTAGTGTTACAGTCACAGCGAGGGTGTAGAGAAAGATCAGCTTAATATTTGATTTGATTTATTATTGTCACTGGGATACGGTGAAAAGTATTGTTTCCTGCGCGCTGTACAGACACAGCATACCGTTCATAGAGAAGGAAAGGAGAGGGTGCAGAATGTAGTGTTACAGTCACAGCGAGGGTGCAGAGAAAGATCAGCTTAATGCGAGGTGGGTCCATTCAAAAGTCTGACAGCAGCAGGGAAGAAGCTGTTCTTGAGTCGGTCGGTACGGGACCTCAGACTTTTGTATCTTTTTCCCCGACGGAAGAAGGTGGAAGAGAGAATGTCCGGGGTGTGTGTGTGGGGGTTGTGGGGGGGGGTCCTTGATTATCCCGGCTGCTTTTCCCCCCCCCGAGGCAGCGGGAAGTGTAGACGGAGTCAATGGATGGGAGGCTGGTTTGTGTGATGGGATTGGGGGCTACATTCACCACCCCTTTTGTAGTTCCTTGCGGTCTTGGGCAGAGCAGGATCCCAGACCGAGCTGTGATCCAACCCAGAGAGAATGCTTTCTCTATGGGGCATCTGTAAAAGTTGGAGAGAGTCCGTAGCAGACATGCCAAATTTCCTTCGTCTTCTGAGAAAGTAGAGGCGTTGGTGGG
>NW_027650937.1:12500-25000 GCF_965287045.1 Carcharhinus amblyrhynchos
CGTTCTGACCCCGTTCTCTCTCTCGCTCGTTCTGACCCCGTTCTCTCTCTCGCTCGTTCTGACCCCGTTCTCTCTCTCGCTCGTTCTGACCCCGTTCTCTCTCTCGCTCGTTCTGACCCCGTTCTCTCTCTCGCTCGTTCTGACCCCGTTCTCTCTCTCGCTCGTTCTGACCCCGTTCTCTCTCTCGCTCGTTCTGACCCCGTTCTCTCTCTCGCTCGTTCTGACCCCGTTCTCTCTCTCGCTCGTTCTGACCCCGTTCTCTCTCTCGCTCGTTCTGACCCCGTTCTCTCTCTCGCTCGTTCTGACCCCGTTCTCTCTCTCGCTCGTTCTGACCCCGTTCTCTCTCTCGCTCGTTCTGACCCCGTTCTCTCTCTCGCTCGTTCTGACCCCGTTCTCTCTCTCGCTCGTTCTGACCCCGTTCTCTCTCTCGCTCGTTCTGACCCCGTTCTCTCTCTCGCTCGTTCTGACCCCGTTCTCTCTCTCGCTCGTTCTGACCCCGTTCTCTCTCTCGCTCGTTCTGACCCCGTTCTCTCTCTCGCTCGTTCTGACCCCGTTCTCTCTCTCGCTCGTTCTGACCCCGTTCTCTCTCTCGCTCGTTCTGACCCCGTTCTCTCTCTCGCTCTCTCCCCGCAGTGATGCAGTCTTGCTGAGCCAGAAGAAGTGAGTCTGAGAGCTGGACTTCCGCTGATGGAGGTGTTCACTCGATTCCGAATTAATTCTCGCCCTGGGCACAGGCCACAGCCTGCTCTGGGACACGGCGATCTGAATCACAGCCTGATAGAAACTCCAAAATCAATCTCTGATAGTGACAATGTGAAGTTGGATTCGGCTGGGGCCGGAGGGGAGGGATGCAAGGGGGCGGCCAGAGGCTGTACCTTCCCCCTTAACCCCCTCCCACTGCCCGTTCCAACCCCACGCTCCCCCTTGCATACAGAACCCTCTCCCCCTTAATCATTTATCTAATAAACTGGACTCAACCTCAATGTGCCTCTGTCTCCATACTGAGGGAGCGCTGCACTGTGGGGAGGGTCAGTGCTGAGGGAGCGCCGCACTGTGGGAGGGTCGGTGCCGAGGGAGCGCCGCACTGTGGGAGGGTCGGTGCCGAGGGAGCGCCGCACTGTGGGAGGGTCAGTGCTGAGGGAGCGCCGCACTGTGGGAGGGTCAGTGCTGAGGGAGCACCGCACTGTGGGGAGGGTCAGTGCTGAGGGAGCACCGCACTGTGGGGAGGGTCGGTGCTGAGGGAGCACCGCACTGTGGGGAGGGTCGGTGCTGAGGGAGCGCCGCACTATGGGGAGGGTCAGTGCTGAGGGAGCACCGCACTGTGGGAGGGTCGGTGCTGAGGGAGTCTCGCAATGTGGGAGGGGCGGTGCTGAGGGAGTGCTGCACTGTGGGAGGGTCAGTGCTGAGGGAGCGCCGCACTGTGGGGAGGGTCGGTGCCGAGGGAGCGCCGCACTGTGGGAGGGTCGGTGCCGAGGGAGCGCCGCACTGTGGGGAGGGGTTCGGCGCCGAGGGAGCGCCGCACTGCGGGGGGGGTTTGGCGCCGAGGGAGCGCCGCACTGCGGGGAGGGTCGGTGCCGAGGGAGCGCCGCACTGTGGGGAGGGGTTCGGTGCCGAGGGAGCGCCGCACTGTGGGGAGGGTCGGTGCCGAGGGAGCGCCGCACTGTGGGGAGGGTCGGTGCCGAGGGAGCGCCGCACTGTGGGGAGGGGTTCGGTGCCGAGGGAGCGCCGCACTGTGGGGAGGGTCGGTGCCGAGGGAGCGCCGCACTGTGGGGAGGGTCGGTGCCGAGGGAGCGCCGCACTGTGGGGAGGGTCAGTGCCGAGGGAGCGCCGCACTGTGGGGGAGGGTCGGTGCCGAGGGAGCGCCGCACTGCGGGGGGGTGGGGTTCGGCGCCGAGGGAGCGCCGCACTGCGGGGGGGGGGGGGGGGGGTCAGCGCCGAGGGGGCACGGGCGCTGCGGGAGGGTCGGTGCCGAGGGAGCGCGGGCGCTGAGGGTGCGCCGCACTGTGGGAGGGGGAGAGGGAGGGGTTGGGAGGTCGGTGCAGAGAGGAAACTCAGCTCGCAAAGAAAGGTTGAGATTTGCACAACAGTAGTGTGGGTGACTGGGGCACGGGTCTGGGCACGCAAGCAGATGGGGTTAGCTCAGATGGATGTTTTGGTTTAGATGGACCAGTTTGGGGTCAAAGGGCCTGTCTCCATGCGATAGATGGCTAGATTCTAGAAATACGACATGGTGGCAGCAAGGTGGGATTCATCAGAGCCTGAGCACCGAGCGATGGGATGGGAAATTTGGGAATAGCTGGACCCCTGGTACAAACAGAGGAGGGGGGTTTTTTCTTGTGGGACCCTCACCTCTTGCCGAAACAGGGTTTACCTGTCTATGGTGGCAGGCATGATGTGGACGTGCCAGCTTTGGACTGGGGTAAACACAGTAAAAAGTCTGACAACACCAGGTTTTGGCCTTGGAGGGAGTGCAGAGGAGGTTTACTAGGCTGATACCAGAGTTGAGGGGGTTGAGCTATGAGGAGAGGCTGAATAAACTAGGCTTGTACTCATTAGAGTTTAGAAGAATGAGGGGCGATCTCATTGAGACGTATAAGATGATGAATGGGATGGATAGGATAGAGGTGGAGAGACTCTTCCCGCTCAGAAAGGACAGTAGGACTAGGGGGCACAGCCTCAAGATAAAGGGGGGGCGGTTTAGAACGGAGTTGAGGAGGAACTTCTTCACTCAAAGGGTGGTGAATCTCTGGAATTCTCTGCCCGTTGAAGCGGTGGAGGCTGCCTCGCTCAATATTTTTAAGACGCGGGTTGATGGGTTTTTGATAAGTGAGGGGATTAAGAGTTATGGGGAGAGGGCGGGAATGTGGAACTGAGCCACGACAGATCAGCCATGATCCTATTGAATGGCGGGGCAGGCTTGAAGGGCTAGATGGCCTACTCCTGCTCCTATTTCTTATGTTCTTAGTCCAACCGATTTATTTGATAGTAAACTCACAAGCTTTCGAGGGGATTCCCTCTTCGTCAGGTGAATGGAGAGTTCTGGCCTCAGACAGAGCATATAAAGCACAGACAGTTTACAGATTACTGATTAGAATGCGAATCTTTACACCTAACCTGCTGTTCAAGTCCTAAAGTGGCCGACAATGTGAGTGGAAGGGGCGCTGATCACAGGTTAAAGAGATGTGTATTGTCTCCAGACAATACAGTGAGTGAGGTTTTGCAAACCCAGGCAAGTCGCGGGGGGGTTACAGATAGTGCGGCATGAACCCAAGGTCTCGGGTGAGGCCGTCCTCACGTGTGCGGAACTTGGCTGTTCCAAGCAAGTCGCTGAGCAGAGACTGAGAGCCAAGCTCCGCACGCGTGAGGACGGTCTCAACAGGGATCTTGGGTTCATGTCGCACTATCTGTAACCTCCCGTGAATTGCCTGGGTTTGCAAAACCTCACTCACTGTGCTGTCTGGAGACAATACACATCTCTGTAACCTGTGATCAGCGCTCCTTCCACTCACATTGTCCATCACTTCAGGTCTTGAACAGCAGGTTAGGTGTAAAGATTCGCATTCTAATCAGTAATCTGTGAACTGTCTGTGCTTTATATGCTCTGTCTGAGGCCAGAACTCTCCATTCACCTGACGAAGAGGGAGTCCCCTCGAAAGCTAGTGAGTTTACTATCAAATAAATCGGTTGGACTAAAACCTGATGTTGTCAGACTTTTTACTATGGTGGCAGGGACAGAGGGACGGGGTACTAAGTTACTTGTTGGGGAGGCTATGGAATTTCCAATGGTTTTCCCAAGGATAAAAGTTCCCCCCACCCCACTCCCTCCATTTTAATCTCTGTTCCCCATCTTGAGAATCCCAATGATGGGCTGAATGGCCTTGATGGGTAGCTGGGGCGAGGAACGGCCGGTGCGCAGGCGTGTTGCGGGGAAAGGAGACCGGCAACGGCGCAGGCGCCAAATACCTCCCGCTGGCATTCAACGGTGTACTGTTGCGCAGGCGCGTTGTCGGGTGGTGGGGCGCGCAGCCGGCAGGTGCCAACCGATCCGCTCTGCCTCAAGGACCTGTGTACAGTGCGCAGGTGCGTTGTCGCGGCAGCCGGTAACCACGCATGCGCCTAACCGCTCTGCTTGTCTTCGAGCAGAGGCAGTGCGCAGGCGCATTGCCGCGGGGGCAGCAGCCGGCAAAAGCGCCTAACTGCTCTGCCGGTCTTTGTGCAGTGTCAGTACGCAGGCGCGTGGTCTAGAGGGGCCGCAGCCGGCAATGGCGCAGGCGCTTAACCTCTCCGCCGTGCCTCAAGCGCCATAGCAGTGCGCAGGCGCGTTGCCGGTTCGGGAATTGGATTAGGCCGAAACAACTGGGCAACAGCGCAAGCGCCGTCCCGCTCTTCCCACAAGGCGAGCACGGATGGTACCAATGCGCGCAGGCGCGGCAGTGGGCGACCGCCCCTTGCCAGTAATGGCGCCCCCCGTTTAGGTCACAAGTGTAACTGCGCAGCCGCACCGGCCGCCATTTTGCGTAGTTTCGCCAGCACAGGGAGGGTAGAGACTTCCGGTGGGCGTGGCTTAGTGGGAGGCCCAAGATGGCGGCTGGGATGTACCTGGAGCATTATCTGGACAGTGAGTATAAGGAGGATTAAACTGTGAATAAACCATCACAATGCAATATTACCTCACTAAACTGTGATTATATTTAATAAATCACCTTATAAACCACCCTAAAATAATATAACCTCACTGAACTGTGATTATATATAATAGATCACCTTATAAACCATCCTAAAATAATATAACCTCACTAAACTGTGATTATATTTAATAAATCACCTTATAAACCATCCTAAAATAATATAACCTCACTAAACTGTGATTATATTTAATAAATCGCCTTATAAACCATCCTAAAATAATATAACCTCACTAAACTGTGATTATATGTAATAAATCATCTTATAAACCATCCTAAAATAATATAACCTCACTAAACTGTGATTATAAATAATAAATCACCTTATAAACCACCACAAAATAATATAACCTCACTAAACTGTCATTATATATAATAAATCACCTTATAAACAATCCTAAAATAATATAACCTCACTAAGCTGTGGTTATATTTAATAAGTCATCTTATAAACCATCTGAGAATAATATAAGCTCACTAAACTGTGATTACAAATAATAAATCATCTTATAAACCACCCTAAAATAATATAACCTCACTGAACTGTGATTATATATAATAGATCACCTTATAAACCATCCTAAAATAATATAACCTCACTAAACTGTGATTATATTTAATAAATCGCCTTATAAACCATCCTAAAATAATATAACCTCACTAAACTGTGATTATATGTAATAGATCATCTTATAAACCATCCTAAAATAATATAACCTCACTAAACTGTGATTATAAATAATAAATCACCTTATAAACCACCACAAAATAATATAACCTCACTAAACTGTGATTATATTTAATAAATCACCTTATAAACCACCCTAAAATAATATAACCTCACCAAACTGTGATTATATAGAATAAATCACCTTATAAACCACCACAAAATAATATAACCTCACTAAACTGTGATTATATTTAATAAATCACCTTATAAACCACCCTAAAATAATATAACCTCACTAAGCTGTCATTATATATAATAAATCACCTTATAAACAATCCTAAAATAATATAACCTCACTAAGCTGTGGTTATATTTAATAAGTCATCTTATAAACCATCTGAGAATAATATAAGCTCACTAAACTGTGATTACAAATAATAAATCATCTTATAAACCACCCTAAAATAATATAACCTCACTGAACTGTGATTATATATAATAGATCACCTTATAAACCATCCTAAAATGATATAACCTCACTAAACTGTGATTATATTTAATAAATCGCCTTATAAACCATCCTAAAATGATATAACCTCACTAAACTGTGATTATATTTAATAAATCGCCTTATAAACCATCCTAAAATAATAACCTCACTAAACTGTGATTATATTTAATAAATCATCTTATAAACCATCCTAAAATAATACTCACTAAACTGTGATTATAAATAATAAATCACCTTATAAACCACCCTAAAATAATATAACCTCACCAAACTGTGATTATATAGAATAAATCACCTTATAAACCACCACAAAATAATATAACCTCACTAAACTGTGATTATATTTAATAAATCACCTTATAAACCACCCTAAAATAATATAACCTCACTAAGCTGTCATTATATATAATAAATCACCTTATAAACAGTCCTAAAATAATATAACCTCACTAAGCTGTGGTTATATTTAATAAGTCATCTTATAAACCATCTGAGAATAATATAAGCTCACTAAACTGTGATTACAAATAATAAATCATCTTATAAACCACCCTAAAATAATATAACCTCACTAAACTGATTATATTTAATAAATCACCTTATAAACCACCATAAAATAATATAACCTCACTAAACTGTGATTATATTTAATAAATCACATTGTAAACCATCCTAAAATAACATAACCTCACTAATCTGTGATTATATTTAATAAGTCATCTTATAAATCATCCTAAAATAATATAACCTCGCTAAACTGATTATACTTAATAAATCACCTTATAAACCACCATAAAATAATATAACCTCGCTAAACTGTGATTATATTTAATAAATCACCTTATAAACCACCATAAAATAATATAACCTCGCTAAACTGTCATTATATATAATAAATCACCTTATAAACCACCCCAAAATAATATAATCTCATTAAACTGTGATTATATGTAATAAATCACCTTATAAACCACCATACAATAACATAACTTCACTAAACTTTGAAAAAAGACAGTAGGACTAGGGGGCACAGCCTCAAGATAAAAGGGGGGCGGTTTAGAATGGAGTTGAGGAGGAACTTCTTCACGCAAAGGGTGGTGAATCTCTGGAATTCTCTGCCCGTTGAAGTGGTGGAGGCTGCCTCGCTAAATATTTTTAAGACGCGGGTTGATGGGTTTTTGATAAGAGAGGGGATTAAGGGTTATGGGGAGAGGGCGGGAAAGTGGAACTGAGACACGACAGATCAGCCATGATCTTATTGAATGGCGGGGCAGGCTCGAAGGCCTACTCCTGCTCCTATTTCTTATGTTCTTATATATAATACAATTTATCACAGGGCAGTGTGGTGGGGATAATAGTGGGAATATGTATTCTGGTGGGTTGACCATGCTAAATTGTCCCTTAGTGTTCAAAGATGTGCAGGTTAGGTGGATTGGCCATGCTAAATTGTCCCTTAGTGTCCAAAGATATGTGGGTTAGGATGGATTGACCATGCTAAATTGTCCCTTAGTGTCCAAAGATGTGTGGGTTAGGGTGGATTGGCCATGCTAAATTGTCCCTTAGTGTCCAAAGATGTGTAGGTTAGGTGGATTGGGTCAAGGGGTAAAATATTCTGCCAGAGAATCAGTGCAGACTTGATTGGCCACATGGCCTCTTCTGCACTGTTGGGAGTGTGTGCGCGCTGGTTTGTGATGCACAACGATGTCAACAGCCCTGGTTCAATTCCTGTACCACCTGAAGTAATTCCTCCTAACCTGAACATTTTTGGACACTAAGGGACAATTTAGCATAGCCAATCCACCCTAACCCATATATCTTTGGACACTAAGGGGCAATTTAGCATGGCCAATCCACCCTAACCTACACATCTTTGGACACTAAGGGGCAATGTAGCACGGCAAATCCACCTAACCTACATGTCTTTAGCCAATTCGGGACAACTTAGCATTGCCAGTTCACCTAACCTGCACATTTTGGCACTGAGGGGCAATTTAACATGACCAATCCACCTAACCACATCTCTTGCCACTACATTTACTACAGCCAATCCATCTAAACTACACATCTTTGGACACTAAGGGGCAATTTGACATGGCTAATGCTAACAAACACATCTTTACATACAGACACGCCCATCATAATTTTGCAAATAATGTTGACCTCCATTGCGAGAGAATTCGAGTACAGGGATAGGGATGTTTTGCTGTAATTGTGCAGGGTGTTGGTGAGGCCACACCTGGAGTATTGTGTGCAGTTTTGGTCTCCGTATCTGAGGAAGGATGTCCTTGTTATAGAGGGAGCACAGCGAGGGTTTCCCAGGCTGATTCCTGGGATGGCAGGTCTGTCACATGAGGAGAGACTCAGTCGGTTAGGATTATATTCACTGGAGTTTAGAAGAGTGAGAAGGGGATCTCATAGAAACTTATAAAATTCTAACAGGGTTAGATTCAGAAACAATGTTCCCCGTAGTGGGGGGGTCCAGAACTAGGGGTCATAGTTTGAGGATGAGGGATAAACCTTTTAGGACTGAGGCAAGGAGAAATTTCTTCACCCAGGAGAATTTACGGCACAGAGGTGGGCCTTTTGGCCCAAGCCAACCCAAATGCCCGTCTAAACTAACCCCGCTTGCCTGCATTTGACCCATATCCCTCTACCTACCCATGTATCTTTCCAAATGCCTTCCGACGTTCAGTGGTGCCTACCTCAACCACTTCCTTCGGCAGCTCACCCCACGTACGCACCTCTGTGTGAAATAAAGATAGGAGCAGAATTAAGCTGCTCGGCCCAGCGCCATTCGATCGTGGCTGGGCGGCATGGACAAGTTGGGCCAAAGGGCCTGACGCTGTGCTGTAAACCTCAATGACTGTATGTGCCCCTCATCCCCATTTTCCTGCCTTCTCCCCCTAACCCTCCAAACCCCATTCGCAACTAGAAATCTCTCCAACTCCTCCTTAAATGTTCCAACATCCACCGCAGTTTGGGGTAGCAAATTCCACAGATTCACGACCCTTTGGGAAAAGTAGTTTCTCTTGTGGTCTTTCTGGATTTTCAGAAGGCGTTTGATAAGGTACCTCACAAGAGGTTACTGCAGAAGGTCAGAGGACATGGAGTTGGGGGTAGGGTGTTAGCGTGGATAGAGGATTGGTTGTCAAATAGGAGGCAGAGAGTGGGGGTCAATGGGTGCTATTCGGATTGGCGGTTGGTGACTAGTGGGGTGCCCCAGGGGTCGGTGCTGGGGCCTCAGCTATTTACCATTTATATAGATGATCTGGAGGAGGGAACCGAGTGTAGGGTGTCGAAATTTGCTGATGACACCAAGATTGGGGGAAAGGCAAATTGTGTGGAGGGTGTGGAGAGTCTGCAGAAGGATCTAGATAGGCTGGGCGAATGGGCCAGGAAATGGCAAATGGAATTTAATGTTGGCAAGTGTGAGGTGGTCCACTTTGGTAGGAAGAATGGTAGGAAGGACTATTACTTACGTGGCGAAAAACTGCAGCAGGCGACGGTGCAGAGGGACCTCGGGGTCCTTGTGCATGAGTCGCAAAAACCCAGCCTGCAGGTGCAGCAGGTGGTCAGGAAGGCGAATGGGATGCTGGCCTTCATAGCGAGGGGGATTGAATATAAAAGTAGGGAGGTCTTGCTGCAGCTGTATAGGGCATTGGTGAGGCCGCAGCTGGAGTACTGTGTGCAGTTTTGGGCGCCGCACCTGCGCAAGGATATTTTGGCCTTGGAGGGAGTGCAGAGGAGGTTTACTAGGCTGATACCGGAGTTGAGGGGGTTGAGCTATGAGGAGAGGCTGAATAAACTAGGCTTGTACTCGTTAGAGTTTAGAAGAATGAGGGGAGATCTCATTGAGACGTATAAGATGATGAATGGGATGGATAGGATAGAGGTGGAAAGACTCTTCCCGCTCAAAAAAGACAGTAGGACTAGGGGGCACAGCCTCAAGATAAAGGGGGGGCGGTTTAGAACGGAGTTGAGGAGGAACTTCTTCACTCAAAGGGTGGTGAATCTCTGGAATTCTCTGCCCGTTGAAGTGGTGGAGGCTGCCTCGCTAAATATTTTTAAGAAGCGGGTTGATGGGTTTTTGATAAGAGAGGGGATTAAGGGTTATGGGGAGAGGGCGGGAAAGTGGAACTGTGCCACGACAGATCAGCCATGATCTTATTGAATGGCGGGGCAGGCTCGAAGGGCCAGATGGCCTACTCCTGCTCCTATTTCTTATGTTCTTATGTTCTTCCCACTCTGTTTTAAGTTTGCTGCCCCTTATCCTAAGACGATGACCTCTCGTTCCAGAATGCCCCACAAGAGGAAGCATCCACTTCACGTCTACTTTATCCACACCGTTTATCATCTTGTATACCTCAATTTGATCTCCCCTCATTCTTCTCAATTCCAGAGAGTGTGGGCCTAAACTGTTCAATTTCTCTTCCTACGACAAACCCCCTCATCTCTGGAATCAATCTACTGAACCACCTCTGAACTGCCTCCAATGTCACGACATCTTTCCTCAAATAAGGGGACCAAAATTGCGCACAATACTCCAGGTGCGGCCTCACCAATGCTTTGTAATTGCCCCTCAGGTTAATTTATTTATTAATTAGTCCAAAGATGTGCAGGTTAGGGGGATTGGCCATGCTAAATTGTCCCTTAGTGTCCAAAGATGTGTAGGTTAGGGTGGATTGGCCATGCTAAATTGTCCCTTAGTGTCCAAAAATGTGTAGGTTAGGTGGATTGGCCATGCTAAATTGCCCCTTAGTGTCCAAAGATGTGTAGATTTGGTGGATTGGCCATGATAAATTGTCCCTTAGTGTCTAAAGATGTGTAGGTTAGGGTGGATTGGCCATGCTAAATTGCCCCTTAGTGTCCAAAAATGTGTAGGTTAGGGTGGATTGGCCGTGCTAAATTGTCCCTTAGTGTCCAAAGATGTGTAGGTTAGGTGGATTGGCCATGCTAAATTGCCCCTTAGTGTCCAAAGATGTGTAGGTTAGGGTGGATTGGCCATGCTAAATTGTCCCTTAGTGTCCAAAGATGTGTAGGTTAGGTGGATTGGCCATGCTAAATTGCCCCTTAGTGTCCAAAGATGTGTAGGTTAGGGTGGTTTGGCCATGCTAAATTGTCCCTTAGTGTCCAAAGATGTGCAGGTTAGGTGGATTGGCCATGCTAAATTGCCCCTTAGTGTCCAAAGATGTGTAGGTTAGGGTGGATTGGCCATGCTAAATTGTCCCTTAGTGTCCAAAGATGTGTAGGTTAGGTGGATTGGCCATGCTAAATTGCCCCTTAGTGTCCAAAGATGTGTAGGTTAGGGTGGATTGGCCATGCTAAATTGTCCCTTAGTGTCCAAAGATGTGTAGATTTGGTGGATTGGCCATGCTAAATTACCCCTTTGCGTCCCGGGATGCTTAGGTTAGAGGGATTAGCGGGTAAATGTATGGAGTTACAAAGATTGGGCCTGGGTGTTGTTGTGCAGACTTGATGGACCGAATGGCCTCCTTCTGCACTGTTGGGATTCTAATTCTTTCCCCTCTTAAACTTACACCTGCTCGTTCTGGATTCCGCAACCCTGGGAGAAAGACTGAGTGCATTCACCCTATCCATGTCTCATGATCTTACAGACCCATATAAGATCACCCCTCAGTCTCCTACACTCCAAAGAAAAATGTCCCAACCTGTCCACTCTCTCCCTATAACTCAGTCCCTCGAGTCCTGGTTTGATTTGATTTATTATTGTCAAATGTACCGGGATACAGTGAAAAGTATTGTTTCTTGCACGCGATACAGACAAAGCATACCGTTCACAGAGAAGGAAAGGAGAGAGTGCAGAATGTAGTGTTACAGTCACAGCGAGGGTGCAGACAAAGATCAGCTTAATGCGAGGTAGGTCCGTTCAAAAGTCTGACAGCAGCAGGGAAGAAGCTGTTCTTGAGTCGGTCGGTACGGGACCTCAGACTTTTGTACCTTTTTCCCGATGGAAGAAGATGGAAGAGAGAATGTCTGGGGGGTGGGGGTCCTTGATTATGCCGGCTGCTTTTCCCCGAGGCAACTTGTACAGATGTACCATAGCAAACGTTGTTTCTCATTATATCACACCTTGGTATGGGCTCCTGCTCTGCCCAAGACCGCAAGGAACTACAAAAGGTTGTGAAGTGTAGACAGAGTCAGTGGATGGGAGGCTGGTTTGCGTGATGGATTGGGGCTACATTCACCACCCCTTTTGTAGTTCCTTGCGGTCTTGGGCAGAGCAGGAGCCCAGACCGAGCTGTGATCCAACCAGAAAGAATGCTTTCTATGGTGCGTCTGTAAAAGTTGGTGAGAGTCGTAGCGGACATGCCAAATTTCCTTAGCCTTCCAAGAAAGTAGAGGAACTGGTGGGGCTTTCTTAACTATGGTGTCGGTGTGGGGGAGGGGGACCAGGACAGGTTGTTGGTGACCTGGACACCTAAAAACTTGAAGCTCTCTCGACCCTTTCTAGTTGGTCCCCATTGATGTAGACAGGGGGCATGTTTTCCTTTACACTTCCTGAAGTCAATGACAATCTCCTTTGTTTTGTTGACGTTGAGGGAGAGATTATTGTCATAAGGATGGTAACATCCTTGTGGATCTCTTCACATTCTCCAGTCTAATAACATTTATC
>NW_027650937.1:30000-33316 GCF_965287045.1 Carcharhinus amblyrhynchos
TGGTGTTGTCAGACTTTTTACTGTGTTTACCCCAGTCCAAAGCCGGCACGTCCACATCATGCCTGCCACCATAGACAGGTAAACCCTGTTTGGGCAAGAGGCGAGGGTCCCACAAGAAAAACCCCCCTCCTCTGTTTGTACCAGGGGTCCAGCTATTCCCAAATTTCCCATCCCATCGCTCGGTGCTCAGGCTCTGATGAATCCCACCTTGCTGCCACCATGTTGTATTTCTAGAATCTAGCCATCTATCGCATGGAGACAGGCCCTTTGACCCCAAACTGGTCTGCCATGAGGAACCTTGTCAAAGGCCTTACTGAAGTCCATGTAGACAACATCCACTGCCCTACCCTCATCAATCATCTTCATCACTTCCTCAAAAAAACTAAATCAACTTTGTGAGACACGACCTCCCCTTCACAAAACCACGTTGTCCCTCCCTAATACGTCCACTTTTTTCCAAGCGGGAATAAATCCTGTCTCGAAGCAACCTCTCCAACAATAAATACAATTCCTGTTTGCTAATAATTCAAACACCTTCCAAGCATTCCAGTTTAATAAGAAAAACAAAGCCATGGATTCAGTTTTTTCTTTAACACTTCCCGTGCCAACTCACACAAACGGTTGCAACTCATTAACTCTCAACTGAACTTTTTAACTCTTAAAGTTGATGTTTGGTTAAATTGCAGTTTAACTACTTATCTACGACCAAACACCTCGGCCGAGAAATATCCTTGGTGTCGAATCTATCTCCTCCTCCTCTGAAGCATCCTTCAGGGCACACGTCTTCTTGCGGTGGTCGGCCTCTTCGAGTTAGCGCTGCCAAGCAAAGAACTGCAGTGTCTTTTTTTTTCCACAGTTCTCGCTTCCGGAAGATTCTCTATCATCCAGCCAACTGCGTCAGCAGAAATCGATCACATGGCTCGAACATCCAATGAAATGACTTGCGATTAGGCTTAGCTCATTTGACATGCCCCGTACACGACAGCAATATAAATCGAAGCCACGCTGTCTTGGTTAACGTAAGCAACATCCCTTATCTGGGAAGGTTCAGATCATTGCTCCCAGACCAGATTTCAATCTATAAGTTGACCAAAAATCCCAGCATGCTTAGCTGTCAGCCATCTTAAAGCCACTATTGCCATCATTGTTATAGCCATTCTTTCTCCATCCACACACTTAATTAACAAAACAAAGTAGAATTTTAGCCACTTTCTAAATTACAACCAGGTTTTGTCTCTTGCAGAATATTCTGGGCCTTCTTTGTTGATTCTTCTATTTGGAGCTTCTGTCTTTTTTGCTATCGAGATGGAGCTTTCTCTAACACGTGGATGAGGCTGTTACTCTGGCAAATGGCAGTTGCTGTCTCCGCTTGTTGTCCCGCTGCCCCCTACTTTTGTACCTATGATGACGTATCAATACCCCCCACAACAGGATTGGTCCCGGGTTGCCAAAAGCGTCAAATTCAAATCCAATAGATTGCTGCTATCCCAAGTGCCTGATTTAAACTGATTGGCCGAATTTGAAAGGAAAGAGTCAAAAGCCTGTTTGTGGTCTTGGCGACCCCGATGTTTAACCTTGGGTGCAAATGTTTCATTCTGGGAACCCCGTATACACCAACGTTTCATTTGCACAGTTAAAAAAAGAAGCGCTACCTTTTAGCAGCCAATTTGACAAGCACTGACTTTGCAATTCTTCATCCTGTCCGTCCATCTCTACCCCTCTAGCTAGCCTGCCAATCCTGGGCGTGTGATCCCCCTCGGAGGGGATGGACCTCGAGGGAGCCTCCTTCGTTCCCTCGATGAGTGCCCGCACTGGGGATGGGGGAGAGGGGCTGGGAGGGTGGGAGGAGGCAGTACCCAGAGACAGTCGCAGTGTCTAACACTTTCTTTCTTTCCCCCGTCTCTCTCTCTCTCTCTCCCCCCCCGCTCCCGCCCCAGGTTGACAAACACATCCGTAGACTGGATACAGACCTTGCCCGCTTTGAGGCTGATCTAAAAGAGAAGCAGATCGAGTCCAGCGACTACGATAGCTCGTCCAGTAAGGGGAAGAGAAGTAAGAGTGCTGACCCTCCCCACAGTGCGGCGCTCCCTCGGCACTGACCCTCTCCACAGTGCGGCGCTCCCTCGGCACCGACCCTCCCCACAGTGCGGCGCTCCCTCAGCACCGACCCTCCCACAGTGCGGCGCTCCCTCGGCACCGACCCTCCCACAGTGCGGCGCTCCCTCGGCACCGACCCTCCCCACAGTGCGGCGCTCCCTCGGCACCGACCCTCCCACAGTGCGGCGCTCCCTCGGCACCGACCCTCCCCACAGTGCGGCGCTCCCTCGGCACCGACCCTCCCCACAGTGCGGCGCTCCCTCGGCACCGACCCTCCCCGCAGTGCGGCGCTCCCTCGGCACCGACCCTCCCCACAGTGCGGCGCTCCCTCAGCACCGACCCTCCCCACAGTGCGGCGCTCCCTCAGCACCGAGCCTCCCCACAGTGCGGCGCTCCCTCAGCACTGACCCTCCCACAGTGCGGCGCTCCCTCAGCACCGACCCTCCCACAGTGCGGCGCTCCCTCAGCACTGACCCTCCCACAGTGCGGCGCTCCCTCAGCACTGACCCTCCCACAGTGCAGCGCTCCCTCAGCACCGACCCTCCCCACAGTGCGGCGCTCCCTCAGCACCGACCCTCCCCACAGTGCGGCGCTCCCTCGGCACCGACCCTCCCCACAGTGCGGCGCTCCCTCGGCACCGACCCTCCCCGCAGTGCGGCGCTCCCTCGGCACCGACCCTCCCCACAGTGCGGCGCTCCCTCAGCACCGACCCTCCCCACAGTGCGGCACTCCCTCAGCACCGACCCTCCCCACAGTGCGGCGCTCCCTCAGCACCGACCCTCCCCACAGTGCGGCGCTCCCTCAGCACCGACCCTCCCCACAGTGCGGCGCTCCCCTCGGCACTGACCCTCCCCACAGTGCGACGCTCCCTCAGCACCGACCCTCCCCACAGTGCGGCGCTCCCTCAGCACCGACCCTCCCACAGTGTGACGCTCCCTCAGCACTGACCCTCCCCACAGTGTGACGCTCCCTCAGCACCGACCCTCCCCACAGTGCAGGACTCCCTCAGCACCGACCCTCCCACAGTGCGGCACTCCCTCAGCACCGACCCTCCCCACAGTGTGACGCTCCCTCAGCACTGACCCTCCCCACAGTGTGACGCTCCCTCAGCACTGACCCTCCCCACAGTGCGGCGCTCCCTCAGCACCGACCCTCCCACAGTGCGGCGCTCCCTCGGCACTGAACATTTTCTTGTTCCTCCCAGAATGCCGGGGCCAGA
>NW_027650938.1:0-33267 GCF_965287045.1 Carcharhinus amblyrhynchos
CTCCCTCCCTCCCGGTACAGGATTCTCTCTCTCTCCCTCCCTCCCGGTACAGGATTCTCTCTCTCTCCTCCCCCGGTACGGGATTCTCTCTCCTCCTCCCTCCCGAGTACAGGATTCTCTTCTCTCCTCCTCCCTCCCGGTACGGGATTCTCTCCTCTCCCTCCCTCCCGGTACAGGATTCTCTCTCTCCCCTCCCTCCCGGTACAGGATTCTCTCTCTCTCCTCTCCCCCCGGTACAGGATTCTCTCTCTCTCCCTCCCTCCCGGTACAGGGATTCTCTCTCTCCCTCCCTCCCGGTACGGGATTCTCTCTCTCTCCCTCCCTCCCAGTACAGGATTCTCTCTCTCTCCCTCCCTCCCGGTACAGGATTCTCTCTCTCTCCCTCCCTCCCTGTAAGGGATTCTCTCTCTCTCTCCCTCCCTCCCGGTACGGGATTCTCTCTCTCTCTCCCCCTCCCAGTACAGGATTCTCTCTCTCTCCCTCCCTCCCGGTAAGGATTCTCTCTCTCTCCCTCCTCCGGTAAGGGATTCTCTCTCTCTCTCCCTCCCTCCCGGTACGGGATTCCTCTCTCTCTCCCTCCCTCCCAGTACAGGATTCTCTCTCTCTCCTCCCTCCCGGTACGGGGATTCTCTCTCTCTCCTCCTCCCTCCCGGTAAGGGATTCTCTCTCTCTCCCTCCCTCCCGGTACGGGATCTCTCTCTCTCTCTCCCTCCCTCCCGGTATGGGATTCTCTCTCTCCTCCCTCCCTCCCGGTACAGGGATTCTCTCTCTCTCCCTCCCTCCCGGTATGGGATTCTCTCTCTCTCCCTCCTCCCGGTAAGGGATTCTCTCTCTCTCCCTCCCTCCCGGTACGGGATTCTCTCTCTCTCCCTCCCTCCCGGTAAGGGATTCTCTCTCTCTCTCTCCCTCCCGTAAGGGATTCTCTCTCTCTCCTCCTCCCGGTATGGATTCTCTCTCTCCTCCTCCCTCCGGTAAGGGATTCTCTCTCTCTCCCTCCCTCCCGGTAAGGGATTCTCTCTCTCTCCCTCCCTCCCGGTATGGGATTCTCTCTCTCTCTCCCTCCCTCCCGATAAGGGATTCTCTCTCTCTCCCTCCCTCCCAGTACAGGATTCTCTCTCTCTCCCTCCCTCCCGGTACGGGATTCTCTCTCTCTCCCTCCCTCCCTCCCAGTACAGGATTCTCTCTCTCCCTCCCTCCTGGTATGGGATTCTCTCTCTCCCTCCCTCCCGGTACGGGATTCTCTCTCTCCCTCCCTCCCGGTACGGGATTCTCTCTCTCCCTCCCTCCCGGTAAGGGATTCTCTCTCTCTCCCTCCCTCCCTCCCGGTACAGGATTCTCTCTCTCTCCCTCCCTCCCGGTACGGGATTCTCTCTCTCCCTCCCTCCCGGTAAGGGATTCTCTCTCTCTCCCTCCTCCCTCCCGGTACAGGATTCTCTCTCTCTCCCTCCCTCCCGGTACGGGATTCTCTCTCTCTCTCCCTCCCGGTACGGGATTCTCTCTCTCTCCCTCCCTCCCTCCCGGTACGGGATTCTCTCTCTCTCTCCCTCCCTCCCGGTACGGGATTCTCTCTCTCCCTCCCTCCCGGTACAGGATTTTCTCTCTCTCCTCCTCCCTCCCTCCCAGTACAGGATTCTCTCTCTCTCTCCCTCCCTCCCGGTACGGGATTCTCTCTCTCTCTCCCTCCCTCCCGGTAAGGGATTCTCTCTCTCTCCCTCCCTCCCGGTACGGGATTCTCTCTCTCTCCCTCCCTCCCGGTAAGGGATTCTCTCTCTCTCCCTCCCTCCCGGTACGGGATTCTCTCTCTCTCCCTCCCTCCTGGTAAGGGATTCTCTCTCTCTCTCCCTCCTCCTGGTACGGGATTCTCTCTCTCTCTCTCCCTCCCGGTAAGGGATTCTCTCTCTCTCTCCCTCCCTCCTGGTACGGGATTCTCTCTCTCTCTCCTCCCTCCCGGTAAGGGATTCTCTCTCTCTCTCTCCCTCCCGGTAAGGGATTCTCTCTCTCTCTCCCTCCCTCCTGGTACGGGATTCTCTCTCTCTCTCCCTCCCTCCCGGTACGGGATTCTCTCTCTCTCCCTCCCTCCCGGTAAGGGATTCTCTCTCTCTCCCTCCCTCCCGGTAAGGGATTCTCTCTCTCTCCCTCCCAGTACAGGATTCTCTCTCTCTCCCTCCCTCCTGGTACGGGATTCTCTCTCTCTCCCTCCCTCCCGGTAAGGGATTCTCTCTCTCTCTCCCTCCCTCCCGGTAAGGGATTCTCTCTCTCTCCCTCCCTCCCGGTACGGGATTCTCTCTCTCTCCCTCCCTCCCGGTAAGGGATTCTCTCTCTCTCCTCCTCCCTCCTGGTACGGGATTCTCTCTCTCTCTCCCTCCCTCCCGGTACGGGATTCTCTCTCTCTCTCCCTCCCTCCCGGTAAGGGATTCTCTCTCTCTCCCTCCCTCCCGGTAAGGGATTCTCTCTCTCTCTCCCTCCCTCCCGGTACGGGATTCTCTCTCTCTCTCCCTCCCTCCTGGTACGGGATTCTCTCTCTCTCTCCTCCCTCCCGGTAAGGGATTCTCTCTCTCTCTCCCTCCCTCCCGGTAAGGGATTCTCTCTCTCTCCCTCCCTCCTGGTACGGGATTCTCTCTCTCCCCTCCCTCCCGGTAAGGGATTCTCTCTCTCTCCCTCCCTCCCGGTAAGGGATTCTCTCTCTCTCCCTCCCTCCTGGTATGGGATTCTCTCTCTCTCCTCCTCCCTCCTGGTACGGGATTCTCTCTCTCTCTCCCTCCCTCCCAGTAAGGGATTCTCTCTCTCCCTCCTCCTCCCGATAAGGGATTCTCTCTCTCTCTCTCTCCCTCCCTCCCGGTACGGGATTCTCTCTCTCCCTCCCTCCTGGTACTGTATTCTCTCTCCCTCCCTCCCGGTACGGGATTCTCTCTCTCCCTCCCTCCTGGTACTGTATTCTCTCTGTCTCCTCCCCTCTCCTGGTAAGGGATTCTCTCTCGCCCTCCTCCCTCCTGGTACGGGATTCTCTCTCGCCCTCCTCCCTCCTGGTACGGGATTCTCTCTCTCTCCCTCCCTCCCGGTAAGGGATTCTCTCTCTCTCCCTCCCTCCCGGTAAGGGATTCTCTCTCTCTCCCTCCCTCCCGGTAAGGGATTCTCTCTCTCTCCTCCTCCCTCCCGGTATGGGATTCTCTCTCTCTCCCTCCCTCCCGGTAAGGGATTCTCTCTCTCTCCCTCCCTCCTGGTACGGGATTCTCTCTCTCTCTCCCTCCCTCCCGGTAAGGGATTCTCTCTCTCTCCTCCTCCCTCCCGGTATGGGATTCTCTCTCTCTCCTCCTCCCTCCCGGTAAGGGATTCTCTCTCTCTCCTCCTCCCTCCTGGTACGGGATTCTCTCTCTCTCCCTCCCTCCCGGTAAGGGATTCTCTCTCTCTCCCTCCCTCCTGGTACGGGATTCTCTCTCTCTCTCCCTCCCTCCCGGTAAGGGATTCTCTCTCTCTCCTCCTCCCTCCCGGTATGGGATTCTCTCTCTCTCCTCCTCCCTCCCGGTAAGGGATTCTCTCTCTCTCCTCCTCCCTCCCGGTATGGGATTCTCTCTCTCTCCTCCTCCCTCCGGTAAGGGATTCTCCCTCTCTCTCCCTCCCTCCCGGTAAGGGATTCTCTCTCTCTCCTCCTCCCTCCCGGTAAGGGATTCTCCCTCTCTCTCCCTCCCTCCCGGTAAGGGATTCTCTCTCTCTCTCCCTCCCTCCCGGTAAGGGATTCTCTCTCTCTCCTCCTCCCTCCCGGTATGGGATTCTCTCTCTCTCCCTCCCTCCCGGTAAGGGATTCTCTCTCTCTCCCTCCCTCCCGGTAAGGGATTCTCTCTCTCTCCCTCCCTCCCGGTAAGGGATTCTCTCTCTCTCCCTCCCTCCTGGTATGGGATTCTCTCTCTCTCCTACTCCCTCCTGGTATGGGATTCTCTCTCTCTCCTCCTCCCTCCCGGTAAGGGATTCTCTCTCTCTCCTCCTCCCTCCCGATAAGGGATTCTCTCTCTCTCTCCCTCCCTCCGGTATGGGATTCTCTCTCTCTCTCCCTCCCTCCTGGTATGGGATTCTCTCTCTCTCCTACTCCCTCCTGGTACGGGATTCTCTCTCTCTCCCTCCCTCCCGGTAAGGGATTCTCCTCTCCCTCCTCCTCCCGATAAGGGATTCTCTCTCTCTCCCTCCCTCCCGTTATGGGATTCTCTCTCTCTCCCTCCCTCCTGGTACTGGATTCTCTCTCTCTCCTACTCCCTCCTGGTATGGGATTCTCTCTCTCTCCTACTCCCTCCTGGTAAGGGATTCTCTCTCTCTCCTACTCCCTCCTGGTATGGGATTCTCTCTCTCTCCTACTCCCTCCTGGTAAGGGATTCTCTCTCTCTCCTACTCCCTCCTGGTAAGGGATTCTCTCTCTCTCCTACTCCCTCCTGGTATGGGATTCTCTCTCTCTCCCTCCCTCCCAGTAAGGGATTCTCTCTCTCCCTCCTCCTCCCGATAAGGGATTCTCTCTCTCTCCCTCCCTCCCGTTATGGGATTCTCTCTCTCTCCTTCCCTCCTGGTATGGGATTCTCTCTCTCTCCTACTCCCTCCTGGTATGGGATTCTCTCTCTCTCCTACTCCCTCCTGGTATGGGATTCTCTCTCTCTCCTACTCCCTCCTGGTATGGGATTCTCTCTCTCTCCTACTCCCTCCTGGTATGGGATTCTCTCTCTCTCCTACTCCCTCCTGGTAAGGGATTCTCTCTCTCTCCTACTCCCTCCTGGTATGGGATTCTCTCTCTCCCCGTCCCTCCCGGTACTGGATCCCCTGTCTCCTCCTCCCTTTTGGTATGGTTCTCTCTCCCTCTCCCCACTGCTCCAGCCATGGAAAGGTGAGGGAAGTTAACAGTCGGTGGTGATTTTTGCCGAGAGATCCTGGATTCTTCGCGAGCTGCAGTTCTTGCACAGGATGTGACCGTCCAGCGGGTAGCAGCCGCACCCCTCCCCCTCTGACGACAGGATGAAGCCACAGTCCTGGGGAGGTGAAGAAGACACGGGAGGAGTGGGAGGAGGAAATGACCAGCAGGCAGTCCAAAGAGAGAACACACATTTGCGTAGCCCCTCCCCCATCCTCACAGCACTCCACCGCTGCTGAAACCGTTTTGGAGTAATCATTCTTACGATGTGGGAAACGGGGCAGAGATTCACATATAGCAAGATCCCACGGCCAGCTATGTGATAGCTGAGAAGTGGAGGAGGAGGAGGAGGCAGCCACTCAACTACACCATGGCTGGTATTGTAACAATATCAAAGCTCCTTGATTACCCCGCCCAACAAAAATCTATCAATCTCATCGAAACTAGAAGCAGGAGGCCATTTGGCCCTTACAGCCGCTCCACCATTCAGTTTGATCATGGCTGATCATCAAAAACAATATCCAGATACCCCTTCCCCAAATTCCCTTGATCCCTTTCGCCCCAAGAGCGATATCTAATTCCTTCTTGAAATCACATGTTTTGGCCTTAATTACTTTCTGTGGGAGTGAATTCCACACATTCACCACCCTCTGGGTGAAGAAATTTCCCTTCACCTCAATCCTAAAAGGTTTACCCCTTATCCTCAAACTCTGACCCCTAGTTCTGGACTCCTCCCAACATCAGGAACATTCTTTCTTAATCTACCCTGTCTAACCCTGTTCAAATTTTATACGTTTCAATGAGAACTCCCCCCCCGTCACTCTTCCAAACTCCAGTGAATGTAATCCTAGCCGAGTTAGTCTCTCCTCATATGACAGACCTGCCATCCCAGGAATCAGCCTGGTAAACCTTCGCTGTACTCCCTCTATAGCAAGGACATCCTTCCTCAGATAAGGACACCAAAACTGCACACAATACTCCAGGTGTGGCCTCACCAAAGCCCTAGACAATTGCAGCAAAACATCCCTATTCCTATACTCAAATCCTCTGGCTATGAAATTTCCAACAGAAAGCAACCCCTCCCCACCGCCATCCCACTCTGGCTCCAGCCTGGACAGCATTTTTGGGGGTGGGGGAGGCGGGGGGAAAGAATTCCAGATTCTCACACCTCTCTGCTCCCCTCCACAACTTTCTGTGGCAATGAATTCTACAGATTCAACACCCTCTGGCTGAAGAAATTGCTCCTCATCTCGGTTCTAAAGGGTTGTCTCTTTACTCTAAGGTTGCACCCTCTGATCCTAGTTTCTCCTACTAATGGAAACACCTTCCCCACGTCCACTCTATCCAGGCCTTTCAATATTCTGTAAGTTTCAATGAGATTCCCCCTTCTTCCTTCTAACCTTCATTGAATACAGACCCAGAGTCCTCACATGCTACTCATATGTCATAGAATCATAGAATTACAGTACAGAAAGAGGCCATTAGGCCCATTGAGTCTTCACAATTCCACCCAGGCCCTATCCCTATAACTCAATGCATTTATCGTAGCTAGTCCTTTGACATTAAGGGATAATTTAGCATGGCCAATCTACCTAACTTTCACATCTTTGGACACCAAGGGACAATTTAGCATGGCCATTCCACCTAACACACACATCTTCGGACTGTGGTGGAAACCCAGAGGAAACCCATGCAGACACGGGGAGAATGTTCCAGTTCCACACAGACAGTGACCCAAGTCAGGAATCGAACCCGGGTCCCTGGCGCTGTGGGGCAGCAGAGCTAACCACTGTGCCACCGTGCTGCCCAGGATCCCGGGATCATTCCCTCTGGATCCCTCTTCTGTTTGTCTGTTCCAGCCCCCAATCTCCATTCGATCGCCCCTTCACCGTCCATAGTCAGGGAGGTGCCGAGCCTGTGCAGCTGGAGAATGGCAGCAAACTCTTACCTCACACTTGTAACAGTTGACGTGGAAGCTACGATCCAGGGCAACAATGCGCACAGTCTCCTCCTGTCCAGCTTCGGGCATGATTGGCTTGGCACAGACAGAGCAGCGTGGAGCAAATTTCCTGAGAGAGACACAACACCGCAGGAATGTTCAGCTGCAGGGCGACGGAGTTCAGAGAAACTTGTGTGGGCAAGTCAAAACAAATGGCCAGGAATGTGAACGGGTCACAAATACACCCAGGAGGGAATTCAGATGAAATCCCACCCTGAGGCTCAGTGCTGAGGGAGCACTCTGTATCTAACCCCGTGATCTACCTGTCCTGGGAGTGTTTGATGGGGACAGTGTAGAGGGAGATTTACTCTGTATCTAACCCCGTGCTGTACCTGTCCTGGGTATGTTTGATGGGGGGACAGTGTAGAAGGAGCTTTACTCTGTATCTAACCCCATGCTGTACCTGTCCTGGGAGTGTTTGATGGGGGACAGTGTAGAGGGAGCTTTACTCTGTATCTAACCCCGTGCTGTACCTGTCCTGGGAGTGTTTGATGGGGGGACAGTGTAGAGGGAGCTTTACTCTGTATCTAACCCCGTGCTGTACCTGTCCTGGGAGTGTTTGATGGGGGACAGTGTAGAGGGAGCTTTACTCTGTATCTAACCCCGTGCTGTACCTGTCCTGGGAGTGTTTGATGGGGGGACAGTGTAGAGGGAGCTTTACTCTGTATCTAACCCCGTGCTGTACCTGTCCTGGGAGTGTTTGATGGGGGACAGTGTAGAGGGAGCTTTACTCTGTATCTAACCCCGTGCTGTACCTGTCCTGGGAGTGTTTGATTGGGGACAGTGTAGAGGGAGCTTTACTCTGTATCTAACCCCGTGCTGTACCTGTCCTGGGAGTGTTTGATGGGGACAGTGTAGAGGGAGCTTTACTCTGTATCTAACCCTGTGCTGTACCTGTCCTGGGAGTGTTTGATGGGGGACAGTGTAGAGGGAGCTTTACTCTGTATCTAACCCCGTGCTGTACCTGTCCTGGGAGTGTTTGATGGGGGACAGTGTAGAGGGAGCTTGACTCTGTATCTAACCATGTGCTGTACCTGCCCTGGGTGTGTTTGATGGGGACAGTGTAGAGGGAGCTTTACACTGTATCTAACCCTGTGCTGTACCTGTCCTGGGAGTGTTTGATGGGGGACAGTGTAGAGGGAGCTTTACTCTGTATCTAACCCCGTGCTGTACCTGTCCTGGGAGTGTTTGATGGGGACAGTGTAAAGGGAGCTTTACTCTGTATCTAACCCCGTGCTGTAAACTGTCCTGGGAATGTTTGAGGGGGGACAGTGTACAGGGAGCTTTACTCTGTATCTAACCCTGTGTCGTACCTGTTCTGGGAGTGTTTGATGGGGACAGTGCAGGAAGAGATTTACTGTGTGTAATGTTGTACACTTACATGTGGAAGTCCTCAATGCAATGAATCTGGCTGGTAGCATCCACAGTGAAGGGGATCCCATCCAGACACCGGTGACACACCACACAGGTGAAGCACTGAGGGTGATAGGCACGGCCCATGGCTCGTAGAATCCTGTCCATGATGGGCTTGGAGCAGACGGAACATTGTTCCAGGGTGTTCTGTATGGGAGAAGGATTAAAACAATCAGAATAACCATTTTCACAGCAAGGCAGCCCAGCGTGTTCATTGGAAGTTCACAGCTCTGAGATTCTCCCACTCTCCCCACCCACCTTGCCTAATCTATCCCCATAGAACCACAGACAAGTTACTGCACAAACAGGGGGCCATTTAGCCCATCTTGTCTGTGCCAGCCTGAGGACACCCAGGCGCCCTTTCCAATCCCACCTTCCTGCATCCAGCCCATAGCCTTGTAGCTTATAGTACTTAAAGTGCAGATCCAGGTACTTTTTAAAAGAGTGTAGGGTCTCTGTTTGCACCACCATCTCAGGCTGTGAATTCCAGACCCAACACCCTATGCGTAAAGAAGTTCTTCCTTGTGTCCCCTCTATACCTACTGCCACTTATCCTAAATCTGTGTCACCCGGTACCAGAATTCTCCACCAAGGGAAACAATGTTATCCTGTCCAATCTGTCTCTTCTCATCATTTTGTACACCTCAATCTGGTCAGCCCTCAGCCTTCTCTGTTCCAAGGAAAATAATCCCAACCTCTTCAATCTCTCCTCGTAGCTACACCTTTCCAGCCCTGGTGACATTCTCGGGAACCTCCTCAAACTCTCTCTCCAGAGCAGTTACGTCCTTCCTGTAATATGGTGACCAGAACTGCACATGAAACTCCAGATGGGCCTCGCTAGTGTTTTACCCCTTCCTGCACCCACCCACTCTCGCCGTATGAAGGGACATCCACTAGTGCCCAATCATCCACAATCTTAAATCGACCACAGCTCCATGAATGGAGGAGGCCAGTTAGACAGGAACTGACCGACTGCTGAGTGAGCAAGCTCATCCTCGAGCTACGGTTGAGGCAGTAACAGCTGTGGCCTTTGGAGGGCAGCATTGGCCAGGGTTTGATATCAGGCAGTGTCCGCAGTGTGTGACCTGTCTCTGCGATCGCCCAGGGATGTCCAGTGCTTGTTCAATGTAGCACGGGCTCATTGAATGATTAACTCAAAGAGCGCCCTCCCACTTCCCCTCACACCTCAAGCTATGATCACGCCAGAATAATAAGTAATAGAAAATTGTTGGATTGACCACTCAATGAGACGCAGGTAAGTTAAAGTTTATTTTTTAGTCACAAGTTGGCTTACATCAACACTGCAATTAAGTTTCTGTGAAAATCCACTAGTTGCCACACTGGCTACACTGAGGGAGAATTCAGCATGGCCAATGCACCTAACCAGCATGTCTTTCAGACTGTGGGAGCACCCGGAGGAAACCCACACAGACACGGGGAGAATGTGCAGACTCCACACAGACAGTGACCCCAAGCCGGGAATCAAACCCGCACAGTATAACTGCTTGCATTCTCGGTGCATTGTAATGACCCCAGTGCTACATGCATCGTAACTTACTGCATTGTAAATAGCAACAAACTTACACGCATCGTAACCGGCTGCGCTACACGCATCGCAACCGGCTGCGCTACACGCATCGTAACCGGGTGCGCTACACGCATCGTAACCGGGTGCGCTACACGCATCGTAACCGGGTGCGCTACACGCATCGTAACCGGATGCGCTACACGCATCGTAACCGGGTGCGCTACACGCATCGTAACCGGCTGCGCTACACGCATCGTAACCGGGTGCGCTACACGCATCGTAACCGGGTGCGCTACACGCATCGTAACCGGGTGCGCTACACGCATCGTTACTGGCTGCGCTACACGCATCGTAACCGGGTGCGCTACACGCATCGTAACCGGGTGCGCTACACGCATCGTTACCGGGTGCGCTACACGCATCGTTACCGGGTGTGCTACACGCATCGTAGCTGGGTGCGCTACACGCATCGTTGCTGGGTGCGCTACACGCATCGTTGCTGGGTGCGCGACACGCATCGTTGCTGGGTGCGCTACACGCATCGTTACTGGGTGCGCTACACGCATCGTTACTGGGTGCGCGACACGCATCGTTGCTGGGTGCGCGACACGCATCGTTACTGGGTGCGCTACACGCATCGTTGCTGGGTGCGCTACACGCATCGTTGCTGGGTGCGCGACACGCATCGTTACTGGGTGCGCGACACGCATCGTTACTGGGTGCGCTACACGCATCGTTACTGGGTGCGCGACACGCATCGTTACTGGGTGCGCGACACGCATCGTTACTGGGTGCGCGACACGCATCGTTACTGGGTGCGCGACACGCATCGTTACTGGGTGCGCGACACGCATCGTTACTGGGTGCGCGACACGCATCGTTACTGGGTGCGCGACACGCATCGTTACTGGGTGCGCGACACGCATCGTTACTGGGTGCGCGACACGCATCGTTACTGGGTGCGCGACACGCATCGTTACTGGGTGCGCGACACGCATCGTTACTGGGTGCGCGACACGCATCGTTACTGGGTGCGCTACACGCATCGTTACTGGGTGCGCGACACGCATCGTTACTGGGTGCGCTACATGCATCGTTACTGGGTGCGCTACACGCATCATAACCAGTTGCACATTATGCATAGACGTGCAGGTTAGGTACACTGGCCATACTGAATTCTCCCTCAGTCTTCCTCAGAGTCTGGTAACTAGGGGATTTTCACAGCAGCTTCATTGAGGTGTTAATGTAAGCCGACGTACGACAATAATAAACATTATCATATGGACTGTGCATGGTAAATGACCATGGGCAGTGGATGCGCTGTAACTGGCCACATTCCACGACTGTGTAACTGGCTGTGTGCTACTCACAATGTAACAGGACTCGCAGTATGATTTCTTGTCGATGGCATAGAAAGGTTGGCCCCGCAGTCGACAGCGACAGGTCATGCAGGTGAAACACTCAACGTGGAAGACTTGGTCCATGGCTATACAGCCTGTGCCGTCCCCAACCACGTTCTCCCCACACCGAGCACAGCGCCCTGGCAACGAGAATCATCAGCACTGCTCAGAACACCCAACAACAGAGTCAGTCACTCACAATCAGTGATCCCCGAGGATCAACGGGCCGGTGTTAGTACCTCCCCCTCATCTTTGACCTGCGGTGGTCAGTAAATATCCCAGCCACGCCTGTGCGATCCTGGCGGTTAAACACTGGCTTCGAACCAATCACATCTGAGCTTTAACCATTGGTTTGCGCAATGAAACCACCTCAGAAACACGCCCCTCCCTGTCAGGGAACACTCACCGAAATACTCCTCGGATGGTGGGTTGTTCATGTCATGGACCAGTTTCTTGGTGATCCGGTCAAGCTCGTCCTCTGGTCTGCTGGCTTGCGCCGACCCCCCTGCGGGAGGCCCGTAATGGGGCTAGAGACACAGAGGAGACAGCGTGTGAGTGTGAATCAATCAGCATACACAATCTAAAAACCCACTGAATCCCAGCATTTCACTGTCTGACACAGACCCCACTCCTCAACTTTATCTCCCGCCTCCCCACCTTCTAGTAAGATTTCCCGATTCCTCCCCCCCACCATCAGATCACTCAATTCCATCCTCATCAGGGGAGTTCCAGAATCCCGATGGCACAGTAGCACAGTGGTGCTTCTCAGCGCCAGTGACCCGGGTTTGATTCCCAGCTTGGGCTCTGTCTGTGTGAAGTCTGCACATTCTCCCTGTGTCTGTGTGGATTCCCTCCGGATGCTCCAGCTTCCCCTCTCAGTCCAAACATGCGTGGGTTAGGTGGATTGGCCATGCTAAATCGCCCCTTATCATAGAAACCCTGCAATGCAAGAAAGAGGCCATTTGGCCCATCGAGTCTGCATCGACCGCAATCCCACCCAGGCCCTACCCCAAATCCCTACATATTTACCCAGTAACCTACGCATTGCAGGACACTAAAGGGCAATTTTAGCATGGCTAATCAACCTAACCCGCACATCCTTGGACTGTGGGAGGAAACCGGAGGAAACCCACACAGACATGGGGAAAACGTGCAGATTCCACACAGACAGTGACCCAAGCCAGGAATCGAACCCTGGCCCCTGGCGCTGTGAAGCAGCAGTGCTAACCACTGTGTTACCTTGCTGCTCTTAGTGTCAGGAGGATTAGCTAAAGTAAAGTGAAATTTATTTATTAGTCACAAGTAGGCTTACACTGCAATGAAGTTACTGTGAAAATCCCCTACTCGCCACACTTTGGCACCCAGTTTGAGTACACTGAGGGAGAATTTAGCATGGCCAATGCAGTTCTGAAATCTGTCCTCTATGAAACTTTCCATCCTTCTCCTCCACCTGTAAACACTCCATGGAATCTATCACCCCTTTTCTGCCTGCCCCCTTTTACCCCGGATGTGACTGGGTGCGGAATTTGGTTTGACAGTCACTCCTGTGAGGGACCTTGGAGAGAGTTTTATTGGGTAAAAGGCGTCACACAAATACTGGGCACTGAGTGGCCCTTATCTTACAGAGAAGCATCGAAGATGGAGCAGCAGGAGGCCATTCAGCCCTTCGAGCCTGCTTCACCATTCATCACCATCATGGCTAATGATCCAACTCAATAGCCTCATCCTGCTTTCTCTCCATAACCTTTGATCCCATTCACCCCCAAGTGTTCTATCCAGCCACCTCTTGAATACATTCAATGTTTTGGCATTAACTACTTCCTGTGGGAATGAATTCCACAGGCTCACCGGGTGAAGAAAAGTCTCCTCACCTCCGTCCTAAATGGTCCACCCCCAATCCTCAGACTGTGATCCCTGGTTCTGGACTCCCCCCACCATCGGGAACATCCTCCCTGCATCTACCCTGTCTGGTCCTGTTAGAATTTTACAAGTCTCTATGAGATTCCATCCCCCATCCTCCTCATTCATCTCAACTCCAATGAAAACAATCCTAACCTGGTCAATGTCTCCTCGTACATCAGTCCCTCCATCCCCGGAATCAGCCTGGTAAATCTTCACTGCACTCCCTCCAGAGCAAGAGCATCCTTCCTCAGAAAAGGAGACCAAAACTGCCCACAATACTCTAGGTGTGGCCTCACCAAAGCCCCTGTATAATTGCAGCAACATGTCCCTGCTCCTGTACTCAATACCTCTCGCAATAAAGGCCAACATACCATTCGCCTTCTTTACCGCCTGCTGCACCTGCATGCTTACCTTCAGCAACTAGTGCACAAGGACATCTAGGTGCCTCTGCACACTCCCCTCTCTCTCCCAATTTACAGCCACTCAGGTAGTAATCTGTCACCTTGATTTTGCTTCCAAAGTGAATAACCACATATTTATCCAAATTATACTGCATCTATCATTGATATGCCCACCCACCCAGCCTGTCCAGATCATTCTGAAGGATCTTTGCATCCTCATCATAGTTCACCCAACCACTCAACATGGAATCATCTGCAAACTTTGAGATGTTACATCTTGTTCTCTCATCCAAATTACCTTTGTGAGGTGACTGACGGTGGTTGGCGGGGGTGGTGGCGGAGGGGGCAGTTCCTCGCTGTAACCACTCTTCTTGGGGCCAAATGACTGGTACTGGCCTGGCTGCTTGGATCCACCGCCATAGAAGGCGAGCTCTGGCCTCCTGGCGTTCCCGTACATCCCCTCAGGGCTGTAGGGGGCTTCCGGGAGGCCTGGGGGCCCTCCGGCGAAGTGCGCGGGCGGATACCAGTTTGGAGAGGCTGGTGCTGGGTCTGGGGCTGGAGGGACCGAGGCGTAGGATGGCTCGGGGTACCTGTGCTGCGGGGCTCGGTAGGCCGGCTCTGGATGCTGGTGGAGGTAGGCCGAGGAGGCCTGTCGGGGTGGAGGAGGCCCGTAAGCCTGCTCAGCCTGGCGACCAGGCTGGGTGTAACTTGGAACTGGCTGGGCCACTTTGACCTGCACATTGAAGGCCGGGCCAGCGGACGTTGAGGCCGTGGTGTAGGAGGCGGCCACGGGCTGAGGGTACGACCTTGGAACAGAAGCGGAGGTGTAGGCTGTGGATTGCGCTGACGGAGCGGTGTAGGCCCCAGGGTGAGCCGCGCTGCTATAGGCCGGAGGGTGGGAGGCGTTGCTGTAGGCAACGGGCCTGGAGGTGGAGAAGGCCTCAGGCTGGCCTGGTGCCTTTGTTGCCATGGTAACAGATGGCTGAGCCATGGGTTTGTAAGCAGGCAGTTGTTTGGCTGGAATGTTAGCCGGTTGGGAATGGTAAGAGGATACGCCCGGAGAATTGCCGCTGTCGTAATTCTGCAAAAGAGAGAAAAAAGGTACAGAGCTGCTGGCTGGAGAACGATTCTTACATCCAGTTACACAGTAATATCACGTAATTCTAGAATCGCAGCTACCCCATGACCCCCTCCCCCAAACAACACTGCTGACCCCGACCTCTGTTACAGAATTATAGGAAATCATAGAGAAGCTATAGTGCCGAAGGAGGCCATTCAGCCCATCGAGTCTGCATCGACAACAATCCCACCCAGGCCCTATCCCCATAACTCCACATATTTACCCCACTTATCCCTCCAACCGATGCATCCCAGGACACTAATGGACAATTTAGCATGATCAACGCAACCTAACCTGCACATCTTTGGACTGTGGGAGGAAACTGGAGAACCCAGAGGAAACCCACGCAGACACGAGGGAAACATGCAAATTCCGCACGGTGACCCAAGTCAGGAATCAATCCCAGGTCCCTGGCGCTGTGAGGCAGCAGTGCTAACCAACCACTGTGCCCAGTTGACCCTGTGACGTAGCAGCCTGGGGTGACATCCTTTGCCCTCTTACCTGTCTTGGTCGGGGATGGAAGGGAGAGTTGTTCTCCATGTCAGCCAGCATGCTGGTCAGAGAGTCGATCTCAGCATCAATGCTCGAGGGCCGATTCACAGGCTTCTCCAAAGGCCTCACCTATAAAATAAGACAGGATTTCGGACGGTGCATGGAGCTGGGGCGGGGTGGGGAGGAATAGTGGAATGGCCTGGTCAGACCAGCAGGCCTCACTTCCAATTCAAACCCAACCTTCAGTCTTTGCTCTGCCATAAGCATATCCGGCAGCTCCTCAGTGCCTCTGTGGCCACTTCCCCTGCCATTCCGCACCACCCACTGTCCCCTGCCTGACACCCAGTGCTCCCTCCACCATCCACTGCCCCCCTCCAACACTCACTGCTCCTCCGCGACACAGGGAGCATGGGTCATCTTAATGAGAATAAACGTGGGCTTATCCACTTTGGTAGCAATAATAGGAAGGCAGATTATTACTTGAATAGGTGCAAATTGAGAGAAGTGGATACTCGATGAGACCTTGCTGTCCTCATGCATCAGTCGCTAAAAGTAAGTGCACGGGTACAGCAGGCAGTAAAGAAGGCAAATGGTATGCTGGCCTTCATAGCGAGAGGATTTGGGTATAGGAATAGGGATGTTTAGCTGCTATTGTACAGGGCATTAGTGAGGCTACACCTGGAGTGTTGTGTGCAGTTTTGGTGTCCTTATCTGAGGAAGGATGTCCTTGCTATAGACGGAGTACAGCAAAGGTTTACCAGGCTTATTCCTGGGATGGCAGGTCTGACATATGAGGAGAGGTGGGTTAGGATTATATTAGGAGTTTAGAGGGGATGTCATAGAAACTTATAAAATTCAAAGGGTCGATTCAGAAAGAATGTTCCTGATGTTGGGGGATCCAGAACGAGGGGTCAGAGTTTGAGGATAAAGGGTAAACCTTTTAGGACTGAGGTGAGGAGAAATTTCTTCACCCAGAGGGTGGTGAATGTGTCGAATTCACTCCCACAGAAAGTAGTTGAGGGCAAAACGTTGTGTGATTTCAAGAAGGAATTAGATATTGCTCTTGGTGCTAAAGGGATCAAGGGATAAGAGGGGAAGGGAGGGATCTAGATATTGAATTTGATGATCAGCCATGGTTAAAATGAATGGTGGAGCAGGCTGGAAGGGCCGAATGACCTCCTGCTGTTTCTACTTTCTATGCATCTAAGAAAGCGGAGTGTTTAACCATTGAGGTGCAGCATTCAATAATCACTTGATGACAGATATGCCAATCCTCAAGTCCCTCAATTCCCTCAAGATTTGGAAGGAATTGAACGGCTGAACGGCATCAAAGGGCTGAATGGCCTTCTCCTCAGCCCAGAATCATCTGTTCACATCACTGGCATTTCTTAGCCTGAAGGAAATCAGTTCTTTTATTGGCAATCATAAACATATAGCTGATATTATTAGGGAAGGAGATCATTTTAAAATATTGCATGACTAATATTTAATCATACAACACGGACAGCCAGTTTTATCTCCCTGTTGTGTTTATTTGGTGCAGATAGTGCCTAGGCGTCTTCACTTCCGCAATAACATGATCCTGCACTCCATGCGACCTCCCCAACCCCAGGCTGAAGGCGACTGCATGCACCTGACTTCCTGCTACATTCTCACCTGTGTCTGGTGGGGGACCTGAGGCTGAGCCTGACTCCAGGACACGGGGTTCCTCTCCTCTCTCCCTCCTGGCCCCGAGGGGTAGCGATGCTCTGTGGACATGGTTGTCAAGGGCTGGAATGATCGGGGAACCTCGGTGGAGCTCTGCGAAACTAGTCCTACCAAAAACGACAAGCAGCGTGATTACAGGAGCTTTGCTTGTAGGTGGAGTGTGTTTGTGTGCGCAAGAAAGTGCACGAGTGTGTATGTGTGCGCATGTGCACGCATGAGTGTATGTATGCGCATGTGTGCACAGATGTGCACACAAGTGAATACGTGTGCGTATATGTGCCAAGTGTGTGCATGTGTATGTTTCTTCTTTATATCATGGAATACGGTCATCGCTGGGCTGGGTCCAACATTTATTGACCATCCCTAATTGCACCTTGAACTGAGTGTCTCGCTAGACCATTTCAGAGGGCAGTTAAGAGTTGACCACATTGCTGTCGCTCTGGAGTCACATGTAGGCCAGAACGGGTAAGGATGGCAGATTTCCTTCTCTAAAGGAATGAATGAATTTTTCCAACAATCATTGATAAGTGTAATGGTGACCATGAAACTTTTAATTTGAGATTTTTATTTAATTCAAATTTTTCTATCTGGTGTGGGATATTAAAGGTAGGTGGTGACAAAATGGTATTGTCACTGGGTTAGTAATCCAGAGAGCGAGAGTAATGCCTTGGGGGACCCGGGATCGAATCCCACCATAGCAGATGGTGGAATTTGAGTTCAATAAAAATCTGGAACTAAGAATCTACTATTGACCATGAAACCCATTGTCAATTGTTGGAAAAACCCATCTGGTTCACTAATGTTATTTAGGGAAGGAAATCTGGTCTGACTTACATGAGACAACAAGTGTGTGTTTCTCTCTACAGCTGCTGTTGTAGTGTAGGAAATGTGAACTGTGCACAGCAAGCGCCACAAACAACAATGGGATCATCACTGTACTGAGGGTGCTCATTCAGATATTGGCCAGAACGCCTGAGAGAACTGAAGCTTCTCCACACTAACAGGAAAAGGCAGACAGATCCTCAAAAAAAAGAAAAACAGCACTTCTGACAGTGCGGCGCTCCCTCAGTACCGACCCTCTGACAGTGCGGCGCTCCCTCAGTACCGACCCTCTGACAGTGCGGCGCTCCCTCAGTACCGACCCTCTGACAGTGCGGCGCTCCCTCGGCACCGACCCTCTGACAGTGCGGCGCTCCCTCGGCACCGACCCTCTGACAGTGCGGCGCTCCCTCAGTACCGACCCTCTGACAGTGCGGCGCTCCCTCGGCACCGACCCTCTGACAGGGCGGCGCTCCCTCAGCACCGACCCTCTGACAGTGAGGCGCTCCCTCAGCACTGACCCTCTGACAGGGCGGCGCTCCCTCAGCACTGACCCTCTGACAGGGCGGCGCTCCCTCAGCACTGACCCTCTGACAGGGCGGCGCTCCCTCAGCACTGACCCTCTGACAGGGCGGCGCTCCCTCAGCACTGACCCTCTGACAGGGCGGCGCTCCCTCGGCACTGACCCTCTGACAGTGCGGCGCTCCCTCGGCACTGACCCTCTGACAGTGCGGCGCTCCCTCGGCACTGACCCTCTGACAGGGCGGCGCTGCCTCGGCACTGACCCTCTGACAGGGCGGCGCTGCCTCAGCACTGACCCTCTGACAGTGCGGCACTCCCTCAGCACTGACCCTCTGACAGGGCGGCGCTCCCTCAGCACTGACCCTCTGACAGGGTTGCCGTCCCTCAGCACTGACCCTCTGACAGTGCGGCGCTCCCTCAGCACTGACGCTCTGACAGTGAGGCGCTCCCTCAGCACTGACCCTCTGACAGGGCGGCGCTCCCTCAGCACTGACCCTCTGACAGTGCGGCGCTCCCTCAGCACTGACCCTCTGACAGGGCGGCGCTCCCTCAGCACTGACCCTCTGACAGGGTTGCCGTCCCTCAGCACTGACCCTGTGGCAGTGCGGCGCTCCCTCAGCACTGACCCTCTGACAGTGCGGCGCTCCCTCAGCACTGACCCTCTGACAGTGCGACACTCCCTCAGCACCGACCCTCTGACAGTGCGGCCCTCCCTCAGCACCGACCCTCCGACAGGGCGGCGCTCCCTCAGCACTGACCCTCTGACAGTGAGGCGCTCCCTCAGCACCGACCCTCTGACAGTGCGGCGCTCCCTCAGCACCGACCCTCTGACAGTGCGGCGCTCCCTCAGCACCGACCCTCTGACAGTGCGGCGCTCCCTCAGCACCGACCCTCTGACAGTGCGGCGCTCCCTCAGCACCGACCCTCTGACAGTGCGGCGCTCCCTCAGCACCGACCCTCTGACAGTGCGGCGCTCCCTCAGCACCGACCCTCCAACAGGGCGGCGCTCCCTCAGCACCGACCCTCTGACAGTGAGGCGCTCCCTCAGCACTGACCCTCTGACAGTGCGGCGCTCCCTCAGCACTGACCCTCCAACAGGGCGGCGCTCCCTCAGCACTGACCCTCCAACAGGGCGGCGCTCCCTCAGCACTGACCCTCTGACAGGGCGGCGCTCCCTCAGCACTGACCCTCTGACAGTGCGGCGCTCCCTCAGCACTGACCCTCTGACAGGGCGGCGCTCCCTCAGCACTGACCCTCTGACAGGGCGGCGCTCCCTCAGCACTGACCCTCTGACAGGGCGGCGCTCCCTCAGCACTGACCCTCTGACAGGGCGGTGCTCCCTCAGCACTGACCCTCTGACAGGGCGGCGCTCCCTCAGCACTGACCCTCTGACAATGCGGCGCTCCCTCAGCACTGACCCTCTGACAGTGCGGCGCTCCCTCAGCACTGACCCTCTGACAGTGCGGCGCTCCCTCAGCACTGACCCTCTGACAGTGCAGCACTCCCTCAGCACTGACCCTCTGACAGTGCAGCACTCCCTCAGTACTGCTAAGGGGTGTGAGAGTCCAGTGAAGTATTCTCATTTCTGCAGGTGAACTTAGTCCCACAAGCTTCAGTCCGCACAGTGCGAGAGGGCCAACAACTCTGTCTTGATTTTGTAAATATTCACCATCTCAATTCCAGAAGATGTGGTAGGTTTCCTCCCCTGTGCCCATGGGAGCAGGAAGCAGGCGTGGGGGCTCGATCAGCCTGTCTGGCAGCAGCTCCTCCTGATGCACTGTGAGCGCAGACTGACTGGATCAGAGGCCATGGCTGCTCTCACAGGGCGTCACTGCTGTTACCATTCCTTCAGAGTTTGTATGCCCTTGTAAGGAAAGTGATTTCTTTTGCTAAAGAGGAATTCTGTAGGCATGGTATGAAGATTAACCCTCTCAGAACCAAACCCAGGAAAGACAGCACATGCTACTGAAATCTGGAGACCAGCAGCACCCAATGTCGCCGTGCTTGGGCTAGCTAACCTCAGCCAGGGTTCGAGTTAATTCATAGAATCCCTACAGTGCAGGAGGAGGCCATTTGGCCCATCGAGTCTGCACTGACTCTCTGACACAGTATCTTACTCAGGCCCTATTCTCATAATCCCACACATTTAATTCCCCTAATTTACACCGACTCTTAAAGGGCCATTTAGCATGGCCAATTCCCCCTAACCTGCCCATCTTTGGACACTAAGGAGCAATTTAGCATTTGATTTGATAAGATTTGATTTATTATTGTCACATGTATCAGCATACAGTGAAAAGTATTGTTTCTTACGTGCTATGCAGGCAAAGCATACCACCTAATTTGCACATCTTTGGACACTAAGGGGCAAATTTACCATGGCCAATCCTCCTCACCTCCACGTCTTTGGACACTAAGGGCCAATTTATCATGGCCTACATGTCTTTGGAGTGTAGGAGGAAATCAGAGAACGCAGAGGAAATCCATGCAGACACAGGGAGAACGTGCAGATTCCACACAGACAGTGACCCACGGCAGGGAATTGAACCACTGTGCCACTCATTATTCTCAACTCATTAGCTCACTGTTTCCCAGCAAGGCGGGGGGGAGTCTGCCAGCCAATGTACCTCCCCGCCAATTACAATCCAGTGACTCCAAGGTATAAGAGTTGGAATTCAGCAGGCTCTGGGGCTTTCAGATAAATCTTTCACCCCAAGATCTCTCACTGTCCCAAACACTCCAAACTAAATCATGGCAGCAGGACATGTCCCAAAACCAAGGAGAGAGAAACTCAGGACCAGTCCTACACACAGACTCACACAGAAAACAGACATGCACAAAATACGCAGGCAGACAGACAGGCAGACTGATTCACAGAGACAGACACCACACCCCCACCCCCGGGAGTCGAACACACCCCCTGGGGGGGGGGGGGGAAACGGACAGACGCACCGAGACGGACACACACACACATACAGCAACATTTGAGTGATGTAAAAGATCAATGGGTAGCATTGCTGCCCCACAGTGGCAGGGGCCCAGGTTCAATTCCAACCTTCCTGTGTCTGTGTGTGTTTCCTCCGGGTGCTCGGGTTTCCTCCCACAGTCCAAAGATGTGCGGGTTAGGTGGATTGGCCATGCTAAATTGCTATTTAGTGTCAGGGGGACTAACTAAAGTAAATGTATGGGGTTATGGGGGTAGGGCCTGGGTAGAATTATGGTCATTGCAGATTCAATGGGCTGAATGGCCTCCTTTTGTACTGTAGGGATTCTATGATTCTAGAAGAGGGGAAGTAAATCCCTGGGGCCAACATTCACCCCTCAACCAACTCCTTAAAAACACAACCTGGTCATTATCATCAAGCTGTTCATGGGATCTTGCTGTGTGAAAACTGCCCGTTGTCACAACATTGACTACACTTCAAAAAGTACTTCATTGGCTGAAAACTGTTTTGGGATGGCCCCAGGTTGGAAAAGGCACCGTCATGGGTGGCACAGTGCTTAGCACTGCTGCCTTACAGCACCCAGGACCTGGGTTCGATTCCCGGCTTGGGTCACTGTCTGTGCAGAGTCTGCACATTCTCCATGTCTGCATGGGTTTCCTCCCACAGTCTGAAAGATGTGCTGATTAGGTGCATTGGCCACGCTAAATTCTCCCTCAGTGTACCCAAACAGGCGCAAGAGCGTGGTGACTAGGGGATTTTCATAGTAACTTCATTGCAGTGTTAATGTAAGTTGACTTGTGACTAATAAATAAACTTTAAGCTTAAAATGCAAGTTGTTTTCCATTCTGGTGGAGACAGAGCGCTGGAGCAAGATCAACAAAAAAGCAAGAGTCGGCCACTCCCCAACCGTTCAGTGAGCAATCTGTTCACTCCTTGAGCTGCTTTCTTTGACCCACCCCTCTCATAACCTACATGACTGCAGCAGTTCAAGAAGGCAGCTCACCATCACTTTCCCAGAGGGGTAAGCGATGGGTAATGCCACACAAACACCCATGGTTGAAGAGAGAGAGGCACAGACTGATCCCACTGCTGCCCTTGAAAGATTTGCCAAATTCCTCCCAGTCCAACCTGTGGCCCCCAGTTACCGCTGGCACCTGTGACTGACATTGCCTGCAGCGCATGCCCACCCTGGGTACCTGGTTGAGGTGCTGTGTAACGCAGCGGTCCTCCCGCACTCAGGCCTCCGTTTTGCTCAGGTTTGAAGGCAGGGGTGAACTTCTGTGACTGCCGGTAGGCAGTGGACGAGGTAAGCGAAGGACCGCCCGGCACTGGGGCGGGAGCACTGTCCGCGAGATGACCGCTACTCTTTGGAGGAAGCCAAGTCGGACCGGACATCACCAAATCCTACTGGGACAAAGCACACACATCGCATTGTTAATTCCCAACTGAGACTCACCGGGGTCGGGGGGTAGACAGCACTGAATCCAGGACTCACTACAGATCAAAATTCAACCGGCCAGCTGCAGCACTTTACTTGGGAGGGCGGAGGGAGGGTGGAGGGGAGGCGGCGGGAGGGAGAGCGGAGGGGAGGCAGGACAGAGGGAGACGGGGGAGGCAGCGGGAGGGAGGGGCAGCGGGAGGGAGGGGCAGCGGGAGGAGGCAGAGGGAGGGAGACGGGGAGGCGGTGGAAGGGAGACGGGGTAGGCGGGACGGAGGGAGACGGGGGGAGGTGGCAGGAGGGAGATGGGGAGGTGGGAGAGAGCGGGGGGTGGCAGGAGGGAGATGGGAGAGGTGGGAAGGAGAGGGGGGAGGCGGGAGGGAGAGGGGGAGGTGGCGGCAGGGAGATGTGGGAGACGGGGGAAGTGGGACGGAGGGAGACGGGGAGGCGGTGGGACGGAGATGGGTTGGGCGGAGGGTATACAGGGGAGGCAGTGGGAGGCGGGAGAGAGAGAGAGAGGGGGTGGCAGGAGGGAGATGGGCGAGGTGGGAAGGAGAGGGGGAGGCGGAGGGAGAGGGGGAGGCGGAGGGAGAGGGGGAGGCGGAGGGAGAGGGGGAGGCGGAGGGAGAGGGGGAGGCGGAGGGAGAGGGGGAGGCGGAGGGAGGGGGGAGGCGGAGGGAGAGGGGGAGGCGGAGGGAGAGGGGGAGGCGGAGGGAGAGGGGGAGGCGGAGGGAGAGGGGGAGGCGGAGGGAGAGGGGGAGGCGGAGGGAGAGGGGGAGGCGGAGGGAGAGGGGGAGGCGGAGGGAGAGGGGGAGGCGGCAGGAGAGAGATGGGGAGGTGGTGAGAGTGAGATGGGGGGAGGTGGGAGGGAGGGGGTAAGTGGGGAGGCAGTGAAAGTACGAGACTGAGGTGGAACGAGCAAGAAAGGCAAGGGAGCAAAATGAAAGGCAGCGGGACAGTGTTGGCAAGTGAGAAAGCGAGAAAGGCAGAGTGGGGAAATAACAAACAAGATAAACAAATCCATTCTCTCTAACTTTAAATCCCATAAAAAACCCAAATTTGGATATTTGGGAATCTCCGACACCAATCTTACATCACCAAATCACCGTCCTTTATCCTGCAGTTCCCCCCATCCTGAGCCAGACCACCCCCACCCCCAGCTGGAGTCCGATTTATCCACACATGATAAAATAATCCGGAAAAGTTCCACCAACATCTCAGCCGTCACCAACAGAAGCAGAGCTCCCGCCTTCCTCTCTGGAAATGACTGCAGATATATACACACGCGCGTGCGCGCGCGCGCGCACACACACACACACACACACACACACACACACACACACACACACACACACACACACACACACACACAGAAAAACAACATCAGAAGGAATTCTCCTGAAGACAAACACAGAGCTTGGAGAGAAATCCACTCTTTTACCTAATATGGTGCTCAGATTAACACAGACAGAACAGGCCAACAGCCATCAAAAATATAAAGCCCTCCCAACCCAAAAAAAGCTGCCCCTTCCTCCAGCATCAGCGAGTCGCAGCCACTGGGGAAATCAAACCATTCTGCCGCTCTGCTGGATTGTTCTGGGCAAGGCTTTCTATTCAGAGGGACAGGATGCAGGTGGCTCTGAAATGGAGGAAGAGCGGTTAGTGATTGTGAGGGACTCTGTTCTGTCTGTAAACAAGTTTCTGTCTGTCCCTGTGCTCCATTGGGAATTCTGTGCATCAGATATATGCAGGGACGGACGGGAGGGGGGGGGGGGTTATCGGAAAGCAGGAGGCCATTCTGTCCCTCAGACTTTTGCCCAGGAATGGCAGGAGGCCATTCAGCCACTTAGGCTTTTGCCCAGGAACAGGAGGAGACCATTCAGCCCCTCAGGATTTTGCCCAGGAACAGGTGGAGGCTGTTCAGTCCCTTAGGCTGGTTGCACAGGAAAGGAGGAAGCTATTCAGTCCCTCAAGCATTTGTCCAAAAATAGGAGGCCATTCAGCCCCTCAGGCATTTGTCCAGGAACAAGGAGGCCATTCAGTCCCTCAGGCATGTGCCCAGAAACAGGAGGAGGCTATTCAGCCCCTCAGGCCTGTTGTCCAGGAACAGCAGGAGGCCATTCAGCCCCTCAGGCCTGTTGCACAGGAACGGGAGGAGGTCATTCAGCCTCTCCAGCCCATTACGTGGGAAAGAGGAAAAAGCTATCTGGTTCCTAATCGAAATTTCAGCCTCTCAAAGTCACCCTTTCCAACTCTGACAAAGCTCAAAACAAGTCTCGGAGAAGGATGGGTAACAGAAACTCATTGAGGAAGGGAATGGAGGGCAGACGGGGGGGTGGGGGGGGGGCATTGGCAGAGACATACAGATGGAGACATAGAAACAGATACAGATGGGCAGAGAGCGAAATGCACAGTAAGGCAGGGGCGGGGAGAGAACAAAGTGCAGACAGAATGACCACATCCAACTAACTGTGTCACTCTCAGACTCCATATTGCTTGTTCCGAACTCCGCACTGCCCAAGTCAGGAATTCCAGAAGGTTCCAACCCCAAGGGTTGTGGTGAGGTGAGGATCGCTATAGAAACTGTAATCTGGGTGGCTCCAGAATATTCTGAGCAAGCGCTGAGGGCCTGATCTCCTAATCTCCTCTAAATACTGGTTAATAAGATTTTCTTTTACACGCTAAGAGATGAAACATGACAGGTTCTGAAGACAGAGAATTCGGGCAGTCACCCAATCCCTGTGATGCTCTCCTGTCCCTTCTGGACCAGTGCCAGCAGCAGGCACAGAGCTAGGCAGGAGCAAGGAACCCCCTCGATCCCTGGAGCACAAGAACATAAGAACATAAGAAATAGGAGCAGGAGTAGGCCATCTAGCCCTTCAAGCCTGCCCCGCCATTCAATAAGATCATGGCTGATCTGTCGTGGCTCAGTTCCACATTCCCGCCCTCTCCCCATAACCCTTAATCCCCTCTCTTATCAAAAACGCCCCCATTTCACTCCTCTTCTATCACCACAGGCACATTGCTTGTACCTTGATGAACTGCAGGGCATTTATCTGAGATTCCATTCCCAATGGCTTTGCTCCAATATAGTTCCACAGAGGCATGCACAAGGAGGTGTGAGGGGGGTAGGGGGAAGGGAATAGGGGGGAAAGGGGGCAGTGGGGGGGAAAGGGGGCAGAGGGGGGGAAAGGGGGCAGAGGGGGAAGGGGGGGAAAGGGGGGGAAGGGGGGGAAAGGGGGCAGAGGGGGGGGAAAGGGGGCAGAGGGGGAAAGGGGGCAGAGGGGGGGAAAGGGGGCAGAGGGGGGGAAAGGGGGCGGAGGGAGGGGTGAGGGGGAAGGGTGAGGGGGAAGGGTGAGGGGGAAGGGTGGGGGGGGGAAGGGGGAGGGGGTGAGGGGGGAGGGAGGAGAGGGAAGTGGGGGAGGGAGGAGGGGGAAGGGGGGAGGGGGTGAGGGGGAAGGGGGGAGGGGGTGAGGGGGGAGGGAGGAGGGGGAGGATAGGGGAGAGGGAGGAGGGGGAGGATAGGGGGGAGGGAGGAGGGGGAGGATGGGGAGGGGGGGGAGGGGGAGGAGGGGAGGAGGGGGAGGAGGGGCGGGAGTGCAGATCATAAACACAAGCCTGGGTGAAGATCAGAAGGTGGTTCGACAGAATGTTCAAAAACCGCAAGGGTTCCAGACAAGAGTTCAAGGGAACAGCATTCCCAGTGGGAGGAGTGGTGGAACCAGAGGACACAGCTTTATGGCAATGTGCAAAAGATGCAAATGGTAACAGGAGGGGAAACTTTCATACAGCAAGAGGTTAGGGTCTGGAATGTGATGCCCGAGAGTGTGACAGAGGTAGATTCAGTCAGGGCTTTCAAAAGGGAGTTGGATCATTTCCAGGGAAGAAAGGAATCAGTGTTCATTGAATCATTACAGTGCAGAAGGAGGCCATTCGGCCCAGCAAGCCCGCACTGACAACACTCCCGCCCAGGCCATATCCCCATAACGTCACATATTTACCCTGCTAATCCCCCTGACATTAAGAATCAATTTAGCATGGCCGATCGCCCTAACCAGCATTTCTTTGGACAGTAAGGAGCAACTTAGCACAGCCAATCCCCCTAACCTGCACCTCTTTGGACACTAAGGGGCAATTTAGCACAGCCAATCCACGTAACCCACACATCTTTGGACATTCAGGGGCAATTCAGAATGACGAGTCCACCCAACCTGCACATCTTCGGACTGTGGGAAAAAACCGGAGCATCTGGAGGAAACCCACACAAACACTGGGAGAATGTGCAAACTCCAGATAGACAGTCACCCAAAGTTGGAATTGAACCCACGCCCTGGGATCTGGAGGAGGGAACTGAGTGTAGGGTGTCGAAATTTGCTGATGACACCAAGATTGGTGGAACGGCAAATTGTGCGGAGGGTGTGGAGAGTCTACAGAAGGATCTAGATAGGCTGGGCGAATGGGCCAGGAAATGGCAAATGGAATTCAATGTTGGCAAGCGTGAGGTGGTCCACTTTGGTAGGAATAACGGTAGGAAGGATTATTACTTACGTGGCGAAAAACTGCAGCAGGCGACGGTGCAGAGGGACCTCGGCGTCCTTGTGCATGAGTCGCAAAAACCCAGCTTGCAGGTGCAGCAGGTGGTCAGGAAGTCGAATGGGATGCTGGCCTTCATCGCGAGGGGGATTGAATATAAAAGTAGGGAGGTCTTGCTGCGGTTGTATAGGGTATTGGTGAGGCCGCAACTGGAGTACTGTGTGCAGTTTTGGGCACCGTACTTACGCAAGGATATTTTGGCCTTGGAGGGAGTGCAGAGGAGGTTTACTAGGCTGATGCCGGAGTTGAGGGGGTTGAGCTATGAGAGGCTGAATAAATTAGGCTTGTACTCGTTAGAGTTTAGAAGAATGAGGGGAGATCTCATTGAGACGTATAAGATATGAATGGGATGGATAGGATAGAGGTGGAGAGACTCTTCCCGCTCAGAAAGGATAGTAGGACTAGGGGGCACAGCCTCAAGATAAAGGGGGGGCGGTTTAGAACGGAGTTGAGGAGGAACTTCTTCACTCAAAGGGTGGTGAACCTCTGGAATTCTCTGCCCGTTGAAGTGGTGGAGGCTACCTCGCTAAATATTTTTAAGACGTGGGTTGATGGGTTTTTGATAAGAGAGGGGATTAAGGGTTATGGGAAGAGGGCGGGAATGTGGAACTGAGCCACGACAGATCAGCCATGATCTTATTGAATGGCGGGGCAGGCTCGAAGGGCTAGATGGCCTACTCCTGCTCCTATTTCTTATGTTCTTATGAACGGTGAGGCAGCAGTACTGACGACAGTGCCACCATTCCACCCTTACAGAGAAAGGGCGGGGTAGTGGGTCACAGCAAGATGCTCCTGCAGAGAACAGGCACAGTAAGAAGTCTGACAACACCAGGTACAAGTCTAACTGATTTATTTGATAGTAAACTCACAAGCTTTCGGGGTCACTCCCTTCGTCAGGTGAATGGAGAGTTCTGGCCTCAGACAGAGCACATAACAGCACAGACAGTTTACAGATTACTGATTAGAATGTGAGTCTTTACAACTAACCTGCTATTCAAGTCTAAAGATGCCAACAATGTGAGTGGAAAGAGCATTAAGCACAGGTTAAAGAGATGTGTATTGTCTCTGTGCTGTGATATGCTCTGTCTGAGGCCAGAACTCTCCATTCACCTGACGAAGGGAGAAACCCTGAAAGCTTGTGAGTTTACTATCAAATAAATCGGTTGGACTTAAATCTGGTGTTGTCAGACTTCTTACTGTGTTTACCCCAGTCCAACGCTGGCATCTCCACATCATGAGAACAGGCACAGACATGAATGGGCCAAATGGCCTCGCTGTGTTGCAACCATTCCTGGATTCCATTCTGTGATAGCAGTTCCTGCTGGCCTGAAGGTGGGATGTAGGTTCACACACCCTCACCACACATCCGCAACCCTGCCAACAATCGTGAGAGGGCTGCTAGCCAACATTCCCTCTCTGTGGCTGTCGGGAGAGGGGGAGGGAATGATACTGAGGACCAACGCAACACCAGCTGGCCTGGTGAAGTTGAGCTAACTCAGCACAGCTTCAGTCACGGGTCTGTCTGGGTGAGTCAGAGTTTGTATGAAGCATCAGTCTGTGAAGAAACACAGTGTGAAACCAAACGCCACAATACACTGAGCCCCGATAACAATCATATATTTTGTTCAGGTGTCAGACATGACACCACCAATTATCACACCAACAATTACAGGCCCTTTGGATAAGGGCAAGTGTCAGCTCAAACCCAAGATGGGGTGCAATAACTTATTTTGTTTTAAAAGTTTATTTGTTAGTGTCACAAGTAGGCTTACATTAACACTGCACTGAGGGGGAATTTAGTCCGGCCAATATGCCTAACCAGCATGTCTTTCGGACTGTGGGAGGGACCCGGAGCATCCAGAGGAAACCCACGGGGAGAACGTGCAGACTCCACACAGAAAGTGACTCAAGCCGGGAATCGAACCCGGGTCCCTGGCACTGTGATGCAGTAGTGTTGACTTTATCTTGTCAGCTTGGATCTTGTTTGTCTCTCTTATGGAGGCCATGATCAATTTGAATTTGGTATCTGACGCCAGCAAGGAATGGATTTGCGTTTGCCGGGTCCACTGGCTTTGAAACATAAGAACATAAGAAATAGGAGCAGGAGTAGGCCATCTAGCCCCTCGAGCCTGCCCCGCCATTCAATAAGATCATGGCTGATCTGTCATGGCTCAGTTCCACATTCCCGCCCTCTCCCCATAACCCTTAATCCCCTTAAACTTTAAGGTTGAAGTAAATAATTAAAAAAACTTCCACCCTGATGGTTCTTTGCTGGATAGATATTTGCCTCAGGGTACTGGAAAGACTCCTCCCAACTATCTTCTGACAGGGCGGCACACTCTCGGCACTTACCCTCCGACAGGGCAGCGCTGCCTCAGCACTGACCCTCTGACAGGGCGGCGCTCCCTCGGCACTGACCCTCCTACAGGGCAGAGCTCCCTTGGCATTGACCCTCCGACAGGGCAGCGCTCCCTTGGCACTGACCCTTCGACAGGGCGGCGCTCCCTCGGCACTGACCCTCCGACATGGCGGCGCTCCCTCGGCACTGACCCTCCAACAGGGCGGCGCTCCATTAGTACTGAGTCTGCGACAGTATGGCACTTCCTCGGCACTGACCCTCCAATAGTGCGACACTCCATTAACACTGTGCCTTAGACAGTGCGGCACTCCCTCAGTACTGACCCTCTGACAGTGCCGCATTCCCTCAGTACTGACCCTCAGATTCTCCAACTGTGCGACACACCGTCAGCAGTGACCCTCCAGTAGTGCGGCACTCCCTCAGTACTGACCCTGCAATAGTGTAGCACTCCCTCAGTACTGACCCTCTGACAGTGCGGCACTCCCTCTGATCTGACCCTCTGACAGTGCAGCACTCCCTCAGTACTGACATTCTGACAGAATGGTGTTCCCTGCACGGAGTGGGGGGGAATCAGTCTTGCCTCAGTGCTCTGTGGGAGACAGCCAATGGAGTTGCTGTTTAAATATCACACAACAGTTAGTTTCCTGAGGGATTACCAGTAACCAGAAAAATAGCAAGCAGCTCCGTGTGGAGGGAGCAGTGACAACCTGAACTCATTCAGTTGGACTTCTGGACATTCCACTGGGGCAGTACTGGAGAAGGTCAGAGTTCACTAGCCCTATCGCAGCCAGAGTTTGATCATTCCAGGAGAGATTCCTCAACAAACCACACCGACAGGCACTCATGTATAAAAGGGAAATATCAACGCAGCAGCCTACTGACCTACCTCTGACCTGCCAACAATATATTCGAGGAGGTGTCAAAGCCTTGAGAGGCTCCTGTCTGCCTGGGGCCAGCGTGGAGGGGGCTTCACTCTGTCCTCACACTCACTGCGACGCACGCTCTCAGCACCCGGAGATGTCCACAAGGTGAGACAGAGAGCTCTGTCTCAATCTCAGGCTGTCTCCCGCACTGGGCATGTCCAGGCAAGGGTTCTGAATCACCATAGCTCACCCAGGACATGACAAATCTCTCAAAATGCACACTTTGTTTGAACGAAAAAGTTTCTTTTAAAAGCTTTTGGATTCACATCCTCTCTCTCCAGGGGACGAGACACCAATGTTTGGAAGTATGTTACAGTTCGTGGAAAGTTCCACTTTGAGTGTGCTTCGAGTAACCGTGTTTAGTTCCTGGAGGATATATTGTCCTTGGACACAGGTTCACCAGACTGAAAGAACATGCTGAACAGTTCAGCACAGCCCTTTGGCCCACAATGTGCCAAACATGACGTCAAATTAAACTAATCCCTTCTGCCTGCCCTTGCTCCATACAGAAACATAGAAGATAGGAGCAGGAGGAGGCCATTTGGCCCTTCAAACCTGCTCTGCCATTCATCACGATCATGGCTGATTGTCCTACTCATGTTCTCAGTGGAACGACGGAGGTTGAGGGGTGACCCTGATAGAAGTCTACAAGATTACGAGGACCATGGACAGAGTGACAGTCAGAAGCTTTTTCCCAGAGTGGAAGAGTCAATTACTAGGGGGTATAGGTTTAAGGTGCGAGGGGCAAGCATTTTACACAGAGGATGGTGGGTGCCTGGAACTCCCTGTCGGGGGAGGTTGTGGAAGCGAATACGATCATGTCGTTTAAAGGGCGCCTTGACAAATACATGAGTAGGATGGGAATGGAGAGATATGGTTCCTGCAAGAGTTTCATTTCAGTGGAGGCATAGAGAGCTGAACGGCCTGTTCCTGTGCTATAAATTCCTTTGTTCTTTGTTCTCTGTTCTCCAGCCTAATTCTGCTTTCTCCTCATAACTTTGAACCTGCTGGCCCCACGTTCTCCCTGTGCCTGCGTGGGTTCCCTCCGGTTTCCTCCCACATTCTGAAAGATATGCTGGTTAGGTGCATTGATTCGAACAAGCGCCAGAGTGTGGCGACTCGGGGAATTTCACAGTAATTTCATTGCAGTGATAATGGAAGCCTTATTTGTAACTAATAAATAGTTACTTATATCTTGCTGCCTCTTGAATACATTCAATGTTTTGGCATCAACTATTTCCTGTGGGAATGAATTCCACAGGCTCACCACTCTTGGGGTGAAGAGATGTCTCCTCACCTCCGTCCTAAATGGTCTACCCCGAATCTTCAGACTGTGATCCTTGGTTCTTGACACCCCCACCATCCCTGCATCTACCCTGTCTAGTCCTGTTAGAATTTTATAAGTCTCTATGAGAACTGCCCCCCTCATTCGTCTGAACTCCAGCAAAAACAACCCAAACCTAGTCAATCTCTCCTCATACATCAGTCCTGCCATCTCCAGAATCAGCCTGTTAAACCTTCGCTGCATTCCCTCGGGAGCAAGAACATTCTTCCTCAGAAAAGGAGACCAAAACTGCACACAATATTCTCGGTGTGGACTCACCAAAGCCCTGTGTAATTTCAATAACACATCCCTGCTCCTTACTTGAAAACTCCAACCTCCAAATATCTCCCTATTCCTTGCATATCTACACAGACAGTCATCCAAGCTGGGAATCGAACCCGGGGCCATGGTGCTTTGAGGAAGCAGTGCTAACCACTGCCCACAGGGGGAAATTGTGAGAGGAAATTGCATACAACTCGATCTGCGTTTCCTCATGAACAGCAGATTAACAGATGGGCTTCAAGATTAAATGATCTGATAACTTCTCTCTCTCTCTCAACACATGTTCTTTGTTGAATTATTTCATTCGAGGGAGTGGGCGTTTCCCAATCCCTAATTGCCCCTTGAGAAAGTGGTAGTGAACCATTGTTTGGAACCACTGCAGTCTATGTGGTGTAGGTGCACCCACAGTGCTGTTAGGGAGATGGGTTCCAGGAGTCTGAACCAGTGCAGGTGATATTCCTCTGTAGGAAGGGGAGGGGGTTTGTTGTGTGATGTGGCAGTGCCCACATTAAGGGGACGGAACTAGGTCATTCATGGAATCCTACAGTGCAGAAAGAGGCCATTTGGCCACTGTCTGCACAGATCACAATCCCACCCAGGCCCTATCCCCATAACTCCATGTGTTTACCTATCTAGTCCCCCTGACACTAAGGGGCAATTCACCATGGCCAATCCATCTAACCTTCGCATCTTTGGACTGTGGGAGGAAACCAGGGTACCCAGAAACTCACTCAGACACGGCGAGAACATGCACACAGACAGTGACCCAAGTCAGGAATTGAACCTGGGTCCCTGGCGCAGTGAGGCAGCTGTGCTAACCACTGTGAGGCAGCAGTGCAAACCACTGTACCACCATGCTGCCCAAGATGCCGTCTTTGATTCAGGAAGCATTTCTTCACACAAAGGGGAGTGATCGTCACAAACTCTCTCCCCTGTCAACAAACCTACAGAGGCCGGGTGTTCAATTGAGCTTTCGAGTTTGAGTTTGATCGATAATTCGTTTAAGGGAATTGGCTGTGGAGGAAAGCTGGGAAATATCTCTTATTCCACTGGCTGGGGAAGCGTGATGCTCCAGTGGTTCAATAACTTGCCAACATTTAGGACCCAAGTAAATCAAAAGTAATGTTTGATAGAGATAGTGTAGGAGGGAGCTTTACTCTGTATCTAACCCCGTGCTGTACCTGTCCTGGGAGTGTCTGATTGGGGACAGTGTAG
>NW_027650939.1:0-33149 GCF_965287045.1 Carcharhinus amblyrhynchos
TTTTTATTTTTTTTTGTATCCTTTTTTTTTTTTTTTGGGGTATTTTTTTTTTGTGACTCGATCGAGTATCCACCCATCCTCCCCCTCCCCCTCCCACCCATCCTCCCACACCCCCTCCCACCCATCCTCCCCCTCCCCCTCCCACCCATCCTCCCACACCCCCTCCCACCCATCCTCCCACACCCCCTCCCACCCATCCTCCCACACCCCCTCCCACCCATCCTCCCACACCCCCTCCCACATGCCCCCCCACACCCCCACATCCTCCCACACCCATCCCCCCAGACTGGGTGCCCCAAACCCTCTTGCTCCAGACTGGGTGAGTCACCCCCACCCCCCCCCCCCACACTCCCCCACCATGCCCATTCCCCCCCTGGACAGGGTGACCTTTCCCAGACTGTGCCAGTCTTTCCCAAATCCGGAATGTTTAAGGTGTCGATTTTCCCAGCTTTGGGAGTGTTTACAGGTGCCGATCTTTCCCAGGTTTGTGGATCTTTCACAGCCGAGGTGGGCACCCAGCAACACGTGAAGCTCCATCACGCCTACACCAACGTCATTGGATTGGGCGACTCGAGCACCTGGAAAGCCCCCTTCTTCCCACGGTATATCTATCTGTTCATCCTGCCACTGGCACTGCCAGTCATAACACCCATCGTGGCAATCGGTAAGACACGGGTCAATGCCATGGTTAATGTGTATAGAGAGAACCAGATGTGGTTTTGGCCGGGACTGTTGATGATTGACTCGCTGAGGGGATCCCACGGTGAGCGTAGTTTTGCAGGACACAATCTCAGTTGAGAGTCCTGAGTCAACCCAGTATCCGCACCGTGGGTCTCCCCAGGGTCCACACTCTGGGTCTCCCCAGGGTCCGCACTCTGGGTCTCCCCAGGGTCCGCACTCTGGGTCACCCCGGGTTCCGCACTCTGGGTCACCCCGATATCTGCACTCCAGGATCACCCTGGGGACTGCCCCCTGGGGTCTGCACCCCTGGGTTACCCTGGGGTTCAGACTCTGGGTCTCCCCCCGGGTCCACGCTCTGGGTCACCCCGACGTTCGCACTCCAGGGTCACCCTGAGGTGCTCACTCCAGGGTCACCCAGGGTCCACACTCTGGGTCACCCCGAGGTCCGTACTCCAGGGTCACCCTGAGGTCCGCACTCCGGGGTCACCCCGGGGTCTGCACTCACACACATTGTGTTTATAAGTCCTTTGATCCCAGTCGCCTCAGTGAAACTAAGGGGAACAAAGAGGAATAACAGGAAATAAAGAAAAACGGAGGGAGTTTCAGACTTTTTTTAGTGAGAGAAAAAATCCAATTATTAAAAAGTGAGACAAAGTGTGATTCTCGCCAGGAGGGCAAGTGGGTGGAGTTTATTCATGCCAGGAAGCTGGCCGCAGACTGCTAGAGGGCACTATTACGCATGTGCCCTAATCTCCCAGTGTGCTTCATCAAGAATATACAGTGTACTGGGAGAATGTCATTCCTCCACCCCTCCATGGACATCGCCTCCCCAGTTCCACAACACCCCCACCCCCTGGTCAATCGCCGCTCCCATTAGCACTCCCCCACCACCCTCCCCACCCATTAATCACAGTCCTGGTGATCCTTATGCAAAGTACACAGCCCCACACGCTGCTTCCCCTGCCCCTCACCTCTCCTTAGCCCCTCCTGTTAGGTCCCAATACTTTGCAGTGCCAGGGTTCCAGGCTGGTAGTGCCCTGCCACTGCCCCAAACCATCCGAGGGGTCTCATTGGCCTCTTGATCTTACCGGCTAGGCCCTCACGCCTGGTTCTTGTTGCTGGAGACCATGTGTGATCCTTGAGCAGTGAGAACCTCAGCCAGCGAGGGGGTAAGTACAGGAAAGCTGGAACGATTCCATCCTGAGCTCTCTAATAACATCAGATGAGGTTAAAAATATTTAACCTTCCTGGGTGTGAGGCTGGTCACATCGGCAGATCGGATTTTGCAAGCCCAAGCCAAATGGTGGGGGTTATATGTAGTGTGACATGATCCCAAAATCCCAGTTGAGACTGTCCTCATGCATGGGAGGTACCCTCGTAAGAACAGGATATGGTGCTCGACTCATAGATCGACAGTTCCGATGCGCCACAGCGAAAACCGCACCGATCTCCTCAGAAGACAAACACGGGACACAGCGGACAGGGTACCCTTCATCGTCCAGTACTTCCCCGGAGCGGAGAGGCTACGACATCTTCTCCGGAGTCTCCAACATATCATTGATGAAGACGAACATCTCGCCAGGGCCATCCCCACACCCCCACTTCTTGCCTTCAAACAACCGCACAACCTCAAACACACCATTGTCCGCAGCAAACTACCCAGCCTTCAGGAGAACAGTGACCACAACACCACACAACCCTGTCACAGCAACCTCTGCAAGACATGCTGGATCATCGACAAGTGCCATCATCTCACGTGAGAACACCATCCACCAGGTACACGGTAAATACTCTTGCAACTCGGCCAATGTTGTCTACCTGATACGTTGCAAGAAAGGATGTCCCGAAGCATGGTACATTGGGGAGACCATGCAGACACTATGACAACGGATGAATGAACATCGCTCGACAGTCACCAGGCAAGACTGTTCCCTTCCTGTCGGCGAACACTTCAGTGGTCACGGGCATTCAGCCTCTGATCTTCGGGTAAGCATTCTCCAAGGCGGCCTTCACGACACACGACAGCGCAGAGTCGCTGAACAGAGACTGATAGCCAAGTTCCACATACATGAGGACGGTCTCAACAGGGATCTTGGGTTCATGTCGCACTATCTGTAACCCCCATGACTTGCCTGGGTTTGTAAAATCTCACTTACTGTCCTGTCTGGAGACAATACACATCCCTTTAACCTGTGCTCAACCCTCTCTCCACTCACATTGTCTGTACCTGTAAAGACTTGATTAGCTGAAAAGACTACACATTCCAACTATTATCTTGTAATTGTGTCTGTGACGAGATATTCCCTCACCTGATGAAGGGCAGTGCTCTGAAAGCTTGTGATTCCAAATAAACCTGTTGGACATTAACAAGAGTGAGACCTCTCACTGCCCACCCCAGTCCACCCCAGCATCTCCACATTCTGACAAAATTAGAGGGATTTGCTTTCCAAATGATCTCACCAGCAGTGAAGCAACTGGAGATATCTTGGACAGGAATATAGTCAATATATTCACTCAATATATTCCAGTGTGTTCACTCTCTCCACATGCTGCTATCCAGTCTGTTCACAGGGGGTACTGGGGGGTAGTCAGAGGGGGATCGGGGAGTCAGAGGGGGATCGGGGAGTCAGAGGGGGATCGGGGAGTCAGGGGGGGATCGGGGAGTCAGAGGGGATCGGGGAGTCAGAGGGGGATCGGGGAGTCAGAGGGGGATCGGGGAGTCAGGGGGATCGGGGAGTCAGAGGGGGGATCGGGGAGTCAGAGGGAGATCGGGGAGTCAGAGGGAGATCGGGGAGTCAGAGGGAGATCGGGGAGTCAGAGGGGGATCGGGGAGTCAGGGGGGATCGGGAGGAGTCAGAGGGGGGATCGGGGAGTCAGAGGGGATCGGGGAGTCAGAGGGGGATCGGGGAGTCAGAGGGGGGATCGGGGAGTCAGAGGGGGATCGGGGAGTCAGAGGGGGGATCGGGGAGTCAGAGGGGGATCGGGGAGTCAGAGGGGGGATCGGGGAGTCAGAGGGGGATCGGGGAGTCAGAGGGGGATCGGGGAGTCAGAGGGGGGATCGGGGAGTCAGTGGGGGGATCGGAGAGTCAGAGGGGGGATCGGAGAGTCGGGGGGCTTTGGGAGTAAGAGGGGGGATTGGGGAGTCAGAGGGGGGATCGGGGAGTCAGAGGGGGGATCGGGGAGTCAGAGGGGGATCGGGGAGACAGAGGGGGGATCGGGGATTCAGAGGGGGGATCGGGGAGTCAGAGGGGGGATTGGGGAGTCAGAGGGGGGATCGGAGAGTCGGGGGGCTTTGGGGAGTAAGAGGGGGGATCGGGGAGTCAGTGGGGGGATCGGAGAGTCAGAGGGGGGATCGGAGAGTCGGGGGGCTTTGGGGAGTAAGAGGGGGGATTGGGGAGTCGGGGGGAATTGGGGAGTCAGAGGGGGATCGGAGAGTCAGAGGGGGGATCGGGGAGTCAGAGGGAGATCGGGGAGTCAGAGGGGGATCGGGGAGTCAGAGGGGAGATCGGGGAGTCAGAGGGGGATCGGGGAGTCAGAGGGAGATCGGGGAGTCAGAGGGGGGATCGGGGAGTCAGAGGGGAGATCGGGGAGTCAGAGGGGGGATCGGGGAGTCAGAGGGAGATCGGGGAGTCAGAGGGGGGATCGGGAGTCAGAGGGAGATCGGGGAGTCAGAGGGGGATCGGGGAGTCAGAGGGGGATCGGAGAGTCAGAGGGGGATCGGGGAGTCAGAGGGGGATCGGGGAGTCAGAGGGGGATCGGGGAGTCAGAGGGGAGATCGGGGAGTCAGAGGGGGATCGGGGAGTCAGAGGGGAGATCGGGAGTCAGAGGGGGATCGGGGAGTCAGAGGGGGGATCGGGGAGTCAGAGGGAGATCGGGAGTCAGAGGGGGATCGGGGAGTCAGAGGGAGATCGGGGAGTCAGAGGGGGATCGGGAGTCAGAGGGGAGATCGGGGAGTCAGAGGGGGAGATCGGGGAGTCAGAGGGGGATTGGGGAGTCAGAGGGGGGATCGGGGAGTCAGAGGGGGATCGGGGAGTCAGAGGGAGATCGGGGAGTCAGAGGGGGGATCGGGGAGTCAGAGGGGGGATCGGGAGTCAGAGGGGGGGGATCGGGAGTCAGAGGGGGGATCGGGAGTCAGAGGGGGATCGGGGAGTCAGAGGGGGATCGGGGAGTCAGAGGGGGGATCGGGGAGTCCAGAGGGGGGATCGGGGAGTCAGAGGGGGGATCGGGGAGTCAGAGGGGGGATCGGGGAGTCAGAGGGGGGATCGGGGAGTCAGAGGGGGGATCGGGGAGTCAGAGGGGGATCGGGGAGTCAGAGGGGGGATCGGGGAGTCAGAGGGGGATCGGAGAGTCAGAGGGGGGATCGGGGAGTCAGAGGGGGATCGGGGAGTCAGAGGGGGATCGGAGTGAGGGGGGATCGGGGAGTCAGAGGGGGGATCGGGGAGTCAGAGGGGGATCGGGGAGTCAGAGGGGAGATCGGGGAGTCAGAGGGAGATCGGGGAGTCAGAGGGGGGATCGGGGAGGTCAGAGGGGGATCGGGGAGTCAGAGGGGGGATCGGGGAGTCAGAGGGAGATCGGGGAGTCAGAGGGGGATCGGGGAGTCAGGGGGGGGATTGGGGAGTCGGGGGATGGGGAGTCCGGGGGGGGGATCGGAGAGTCGGGGGGGGGATCGGAGAGTCGGGGGGGGATTGGGGAGTAAGAGGGGGGATTGGGGAGTCCGGGGGGTGGGATCGGAGAGTCGGGGGGGGGGGGATCGGAGTGTCGGGGGGGATTGGGGAGTAAGAGGGGAGATTGGGGAGTCGGTGGGGGGATCGGAGAGTCGGGGGGGGATTGGGGAGTCGGGGAGGGGGATCGGGAGTCGGGGGGATTGGGGAGTCCGGGGGGGGGATTGGAGAGTCGGGGGGGGATCGGAGTGTCAGGGGGGATCGAGAGTCGGGGGGGATGGGGAGTAAGAGGGGGGATTGGGGAGTCAGGGAGGGGGATCGGAGAGTCGGGGGGGATTGGGGAGTAAGAGGGGGGATTGGGGAGTCAGGGAGGGGGATCGGAGAGTCGGGGGGGGAATCGGAGTGTCAGGGGGGATCGGAGAGTCGGGGGGGATGGGGAGTAAGAGGGGGATTGGGGAGTCAGGGAGGGGGATCGGAGAGTCGGGGGGGGGATCGGAGTGTCAGGGGGGATCGGAGAGTCGGGGGGGATTGGGGAGTAAGAGGGGGATTGGGGAGTCGGGGAGGGGGATCGGAGAGTCGGGGGGGATTGGGGAGTCGGGGGGGATCGGGGAGTCGGGGGGGATTGGGGAGTAAGAGGGGGGATTGGGGAGTCCGGGGGTGGGATCAGAGAGTCGGGGGGGGATCGGAGTGTCGGGGGGGATTGGGGAGCAAGAGGGGGGATTGGGGAGTCGGGGAGGGGGATCGGAGAGTCGGGGGGGGATCGGAGTGTCGGGGGGGGGATCGGAGTGTCGGGGGGGATTGGGGAGTAAGAGGGGAGATTGGGGAGTCGGTGGGGGGATCGGAGAGTCGGGGGGGGATTGGGGAGTCGGGGGGGATTGGGGAGTAAGAGGGGGGATTGGGGAGTCGGGGAGGTGGATCGGGGAGTCAGGGGGGATTGGGGAGTCCGGGGGGGGGGGATCGGAGAGTCGGGGGGGGATCGGAGTGTCAGGGGGGATCGGAGAGTCGGGGGGGATTGGGGAGTAAGAGGGGGGATTGGGGAGTCGGGGAGGGGGATCGGAGAGTCGGGGGGGATTGGAGAGTCGGGGGGGGATCGGAGAGTCGGGGGGGGATTGGGGAGTCGGGGGGGGGATTGGAGAGTCGGGGGGGATTGGGGAGTAAGAGGGGGGATTGGGAGTCGGGGAGGGGGATCGGAGAGTCGGGGGGGGATTGGGGAGTCGGGGGGGGGATTGGAGAGTCGGGGGGGGATTGGGGAGTCGGGGGGGGATTGGGGAGTCGGGGGGGTGGGCCAACAGATCAGCTGAAGCTGATGTGACGATTTTTTTGCAGGACTGATCCAGGATCTGCCGGTGAGGACCATAATCCGGACCCTGTCCACAATCAGCCTGGGGATTTGGCTGCACTGTTACCTTCTAATCCAGGTGTCTGGTTTCCGATCGCTGTTGTCGGCCTTTCTCTGCATGCTGCTGTACAAAGCCATTTACTCCATCCCATACATTCACGTCAATATATTCCAGGTAGGAGTTTGGGAGGAAATGTGTAATCGTCCTGTCCCGTGTAGACTCTCCAGATTCTGATTTATTATTGTCACATCTATTAACATACAGTGAAAAATATTGTTTATTGCGTGCTATACAGACAAAGCATACTGTTCACAGAGAAGGAAAGGAGAATGTAGTGTTACAGTCACAGCGAGGGTGTAGAGAAAGATCAACTTAATGCGAGGTAGGTCCATTCAAAAGTCTGACGGCAGCAGGGAAGAAGCTGTTCTTGAGTCGGTCGGTACGGGACCTCAGACTTTTATATCTTTTTCCCAAAGGAAGGAAGGTGGAAGACAGAATGTCCGGGATACGTGGGGGGTTCCTGAATTATGCTGGCTGTTTTTCCTGAGGCAATAGGAAGTGTAGACAGAGTCAGTGGATGGAGGAGAGTTAACTCTGCAGCTCCTCCAATCACTAACCCCCCCTCTTATCTTGAGGCTGTGCCCTCTAGTCCTGCTGTCCTTTCTGAGCGGGAAGAATCTCTCTACCTCTACCCTATCTATCCCCTTCCTTATCTTATACGTCTCTATAAGATCCCCCTCATCCTTCTAAACTCTAACGAGTACAGACCCAGATACCAGCCAGATATCACCCAGATACCACCCAGATACCACCTAGATATCATCCAGATACCAGCCAGATATCACCCAGATACCACCCAGATACCACCTAGATATCATCCAGATACCACCTAGATATCACCCAGATACCACCCAGATATCACCCAGATACCACCCAGATACCAGCCAGATATCACCCAGATACCACCCAGATATCACCCAGATACCACCCAGATATCACCCAGATACCACCCAGATACCACCCAGATCACCACCCAGATACCACCCAGATATCATCCAGATACCACCCAGATATCACCCAGATACCACCCAGATATCACCCAGATACCACCTAGATACCACCCAGATACCACCCAGATACCAGCCAGATACCACCCAGATACCACCCAGATACCACCAGAAATCACCCAGATACCACCCAGAAATCACCCAGATATCACCCAGAAATCACCCAGATACCACCCAGAAATCACCCAGATACCACCCAGAAATCACCCAGATATCACCCAGAAATCACCCAGATACCACCCAGAAATCACCCAGATACCACCCAGATATCACCCAGATACCACCCAGATACCACCCAGAAATCACCCAGATACCACCCAGACATCAACCCAGATATCACCCAGATACCGCCTGGTCACAGATTTGGGGCAGGGGATGGATTATTAAAGATTTTTTCAATGATTTTTTTTAAAGCATATCGGATTGGCAATGTTCTCTCCTACGAAGAAGCCAAAAGAGAATTTACCAGATGGCGTACGGTGTGTTGAACCTGCCGCGGAACATGCTGCTCGATTGGTCCTTTGGGCACTCACTAATCAACTGCCACGTGGAGCATCATCTCTTCCCCAAACTGTCTGATAACATGTGTCTGAAGGTACGGGCGTGAGGGGGCGAGGGTGAGGGAGTGAGAGAGTGAGGGGGCGAGGGTGAGGGAGTGAGAGAGTGAGGGGGCGAGGGTGAGGGAGTGAGAGAGTGAGGGGGTGAGGGTGAGGGAGTGAGAGGGTGAGGGGGTGAGGGTGAGGGAGTGAGAGAGTGAGGGGTGAGGGTGAGGAGTGAGGGGGCGAGGGTGAGGGAGTGAGAGAGTGAGGGGGCGAGGGTGAGGGAGTGAGAGAGTTGAGGGGGCGAGGGTGAGGGAGTGAGAGAGTGAGGGGGCGAGGGTGAGGGAGTGAGAGAGTGAGGGAGTGAGAGGGTGAGGGGGCGAGGGTGAGAGAGTGAGAGAGTGAGGGGGCGAGGGTGAGGGAGTGAGAGGGTGAGGGGGCGAGGGTGAGGGAGTGAGAGGGTGAGGGAGTGAGAGGGTGAGGGGGCGAGGGTGAGGGAGTGAGGGGGCGAGGGTGAGGGAGTGAGAGGGTGAGGGGGCGAGGGTGAGGGAGTGAGAGGGTGAGGGGGCGAGGGTGAGGGAGTGAGAGAGTGAGGGGGCCGAGGGTGAGGGAGTGAGAGGGTGAGGGGGCGAGGGTGAGGGGGTGAGAGGGTGAGGGAGTGAGAGGGTGAGGGGGCGAGGGTGAGGGAGTGAGGGGGCGAGGGTGAGGGAGTGAGAGGGTGAGGGGGCGAGGGTGAGGGAGTGAGAGGGTGAGGGGGCGAGGGTGAGGGAGTGAGAGAGTGAGGGGGCGAGGGTGAGGGAGTGAGAGGGTGAGGGGGCGAGGGTGAGGGAGTGAGAGGGTGAGGGGGCGAGGGTGAGGGAGTGAGAGAGTGAGGGGCGAGGGTGAGGGAGGGAGAGAGTGAGGGGGCGAGGGTGAGGGAGTGAGAGGGTGAGGGGGCGAGGGTGAGGGAGTGAGAGGGTGAGGGGGCGAGGGTGAGGGAGTGAGAGGGTGAGGGGGCGAGGGGGAGGGAGTGAGAGGGTGAGGGGTCGAGGGTGAGGCCGTGAGAGAGTGAGGGGGCGAGGGTGAGGGAGTGAGAGGGTGAGGGAGTGAGAGGGTGAGGGGCGAGGGTGAGGGAGTGAGAGAGTGAGGGGCCGAGGGTGAGGGAGTGAGAGAGTGAGGGGGCGAGGGTGAGGGAGTGAGGGGGCGAGGGTGAGGGAGTGAGGGGGCAAGGGTGAGGGTGAGGGAGTGAGAGAGTGAGGGGGCGAGGGTGAGGGAGTGAGGGGGCAAGGGTGAGGGTGAGGGAGTGAGAGAGTGAGGGGGCGAGGGTGAGGGAGTGAGGGGGCGAGGGTGAGGGAGTGAGGGGGCAAGGGCGAGGGTGAGGGAGTGAGGGGGCGAGGGTGAGGGGAGTGAGAGTGTGAGGGTGAGGGGTGGAGTGATGGGATGACGGGGTGAGGCTGAGGGGGGGTTAGGATGAGTGGGGGTGGGGGGGGTGAGGGGGGGTTAGGATGAGGGGGGTGGGGGGGGTGAGGGGGGGTTAGGATGAGGGGGGTGGGGGTGTGAGGGGGGGTTAGGATGAGTGGGGGTGGGGGGGGTGGGGGGGGTTAGGATGAGTGGGGGTGGGGGGGTGAGGGGGGGTTAGGATGAGTGGGGTGGGGGGGGTGGGGTTAGGATGAGTGGGGGTGGGGGGGTAAGGGGGGGTTAGGATGAGTGGGGGTGGGGGGGTGAGGGGGGGTTAGGATGAGTGGGGGTGGGGGGGTGAGGGGGGGTTAGGATGAGTGGGGGTGGGGGGGGAGGGGGGTTAGGATGAGAGGGGGTGGGGGGGTGGGGGGGGTGGGGGGGGGTTAGGATGAGTGGGGTGGGGGGGTGGGGGGGGGTTAGGATGAGTGGGGGTGGGGGGTGAGGGGGGGTTAGGATGAGTGGGGGTGGGGGGGTGGGGGGGGTAGGATGAGTGGGGGTGGGGTGAGGGGGGGGTTGGATGAGGGGGGTGGGGGGGTGAGGGGGGGTTAGGATGAGTAGGGGTGGGGGGGTTGAGGGTGGGTTAGGATGAGTGGGGGTGGGTTGATAGTCTCTGTGGACCTGTGGTGAAGTTATATTTCCCTGGGGAACGCTGACGGTGGATTTGGTGCTTGTGTCTTGTTAACAGGTGAAGCGATTGTGTCAAAATACTTCAAACAACACAACATCCCTTACAACGAGGACAGCTACCGATCGCGCCTTCGCCTGTTCATCGACAAGTACCAGGAGCTGATGGTGGATGCCCCGTTACTGACAGAGTTTGGGGATTCAGTGAGAGGAGTGGGGGGGGGTGGGGGAGCTGCTGATCCAGACTCACACTGAGCCCAATCCCTCACCCCCAACCCTGGCAGCACTGTCTGGAAAGCAGCTGGACACTGGTTCCACGGGGAGTTATGGAAACATTCAATGGCGTAACAGATTAACGAGATAATTGTTCAGTGTGAGTTACACAATTGTTTTAAAGGGAATTGTACAATTGTTTAATAGGAATAACATCGCTGTTTAAAGGGGATTGAACTCACCCAACTTATCCTCCTGATATCCCACTTCCAAAAACCTGAATAAACCTGAACCCCCCAATAACTCGCTGTGACGCCCCCTGACTGGTCAAAATTTTGATGTGGGTATGCCGGCGTTGGACTGGCGTAAACACAGTAAAAAGTCTGACAACACCAGGTTTTAGTCCAACCTTGTGAGTATATTATCAAATAAATAGGTTGGACTAAAACCTGGTGTTGTCAGACTTTTTACTGTGGTCAAAATTTTGCCAACACTTAGCCAGAATTCCCTGTTTGGGGAAGGCTCAGAGGTGGCACAGTCCGGGAATATCCCACCTCCGGAGTCAAACTACCAGCCGGTGCTCCAGTTCGGGAGTGCTGCGCTGTCAGAGGTGCCGTCTTTCTGACGCGATGTCCGGACAGATGCGTTGGGAAACCATCAGCGGCGTTACTCGCCAGATCTTGGCCGATGTTTATCACCGTCGCCATCCCTGAGCAGCCAGTTCGCCCGATCACCCTGCTGTTTCTGGGATCTTGCTGTGCACTAAGAGGTTGCTACTTCCCTGCATTCTAACGGTGACTGGACTTCCCAAGTTGTTTCGGTGTCTTTAATGCTCCTTGGGACATCCTGAGGAGGAGAAGGGTGCTGTAGAAATGCAGGAGGTAAGGAGCAGGGGGGGGGGGGTTGGGGGAATGGGGTTGAACCCTGACAGTCGAGTAGAGAGTGTGCACTGGTCTGGACTGGCCAGCTTTGGTTAAATGGCATTGCGTGCATTTTGTGTTGACTGTTCCCCAGGCAGTTGCACAATGGAGTAATGTCAGCCAGGAGGGAGTGTGTGTGTCCACAGTGCAGTCCACCCAGTCGCAGGACTGTTACTGGGGACCATGTCTCTGCTTCCATTCGGCTCCTGACCCACACACACACACAGGTGGTGTTCAGGCTGCAGGTACCAGCGTTACCAAGAGCTGCTGTGATAATAATCCAAACCTCTGATAAGTTGATCAGACAGAAGTAGAAAAGAGGGGAATAATTTTCCATAAACTATTGCTTCTGGCAATCTGTCAGTCTGCTGTTTACTGTCAGCGAGATTCCATGGAGCATGTTTACACAGTGACAGCAGCTGAATGGTGTTGACCCCTCACCAGCTGGATCCGGGGAAGATTCGACACTGAGATCAGCAATCGGTGCAATCTCCAACTCATCGGACTCAGATAACACTGAGCAAGATCCTTCAGAACCAGCACAGTGAGAGTGATTCAGTCTGTAATGATTCCTGACATTAGTGACCCTGATTACATTCCCACTCTCTCCCCCAGTCACTCTGTTACTCCCATTCTCTCAGTCACTCCCTCCACTATTCCCATTCTCCCAGTCACTCTCTCCATCATTCCCATTCTCCCAGTCACTCTCTCCATCATTCCCATTCTCCCAGTCACTCTCTCCGTTATTCCCATTCTCCCAGTCACTCTCTCCATCATTCCCATTCTCTCAGTCACTCTCTCCACTATTCCCATTCTCTCAGTCACTCTCTCCGTTATTCCCATTCTCCCAGTCACTCTCTCCATCATTCCCATTCTCCCAGTCACTCTCTCCATCATTCCCATTCTCCCAGTCACTCTCTCCGTTATTCCCATTCTCCCAGTCACTCTCTCCATCATTCCCATTCTCCCAGTCACTCTCTCCGTTATTCCCATTCTCTCAGTCACTCCCTCCGTTATTCCCATTCTCTCAGTCACTCTCTCCGTTATTCCCATTCTCTCAGTCACTCTCTCCATTATTCCCATTCTCTCAGTCACTCTCTCCACTATTCCCATTCTCTCAGTCACTCTCTCCACTATTCCCATTCTCTCAGTCACTCTCTCCATTATTCCCATTCTCTCAGTCACTCTCTCCGTTATTCCCATTCTCTCAGTCACTCTCTCCATCATTCCCATTCTCTCAGTCATTCTCTCCACTATTCCCATTCTCCCAGTCACTCTCTCCGTTATTCCCATTCTCTCAGTCACTCTCTCCGTTATTCCCATTCTCTCAGTCACTCTCTCCGTTATTCCCATTCTCTCAGTCATTCTCTCCACTATTCCCATTCTCCCAGTCACTCTCTCCGTTATTCCCATTCTCTCAGTCACTCTCTCCGTTATTCCCATTCTCCCAGTCACTCTCTCCGTTATTCCCATTCTCTCAGTCACTCTCTCCATTATTCCCATTCTCTCAGTCACTCTCTCCGTTATTCCCATTCTCTCAGTCACTCTCTCCGTTATTCCCATTCTCTCAGTCACTCTCTCCACTATTCCCATTCTCTCAGTCACTCTCTCCGTTATTCCCATTCTCTCAGTCACTCTCTCCATCATTCCCATTCTCTCAGTCACTCTCTCCACTATTCCCATTCTCTCAGCCACTCTCTCCACTATTCCCATTCTCCCAGTCACTCTCTCCGTTATTCCCATTCTCTCAGTCACTCTCTCCACTATTCCCATTCTCTCAGTCACTCTCTCCATTATTCCCATTCTCTCAGTCACTCTCTCCATCATTCCCATTCTCTCAGTCACTCTCTCCACTATTCCCATTCTCTCAGCCACTCTCTCCACTATTCCCATTCTCCCAGTCACTCTCTCCGTTATTCCCATTCTCTCAGTCACTCTCTCCACTATTCCCATTCTCTCAGTCACTCTCTCCATTATTCCCATTCTCTCAGTCACTCTCTCCATCATTCCCATTCTCCCAGTCACTCTCTCCACTATTCCCATTCTCTCAGTCACTCTCTCCGTTATTCCCATTCTCCCAGTCACTCTCTCCATTATTCCCATTCTCTCAGTCACTCTCTCCACTATTCCCATTCTCTCAGTCACTCTCTCCATTATTCCCATTCTCTCAGTCACTCTCTCCACTATTCCCATTCTCTCAGTCACTCTCTCCATCATTCCCATTCTCTCAGTCACTCTCTCCATCATTCCCATTCTCCCAGTCACTCTCTCCGTTATTCCCATTCTCTCAGTCACTCTCTCCGTTATTCCCATTCTCCCAGTCACTCTCTCCACTATTCCCATTCTCTCAGTCACTCTCTCCGTTATTCCCATTCTCTCAGTCACTCTCTCCGTTATTCCCATTCTCTCAGTCACTCTCTCCATCATTCCCATTCTCTCAGTCACTCTCTCCGTTATTCCCATTCTCTCAGTCACTCTCTCCGTTATTCCCATTCTCTCAGTCACTCTCTCCACTATTCCCATTCTCCCAGTCACTCTCTCCGTTATTCCCATTCTCTCAGTCACTCTCTCCACTATTCCCATTCTCTCAGTCACTCTCTCCACTATTCCCATTCTCCCAGTCACTCTCTCCATTATTCCCATTCTCCCAGTCACTCTCTCCGTTATTCCCATTCTCTCAGTCACTCTCTCCGTTATTCCCATTCTCCCAGTCACTCCCTCCATTATTCCCATTCTCTCAGTCACTCTCTCCATCATTCCCATTCTCTCAGTCACTCTCTCCGTTATTCCCATTCTCTCAGTCACTCTCTCCATTATTCCCATTCTCTCAGTCACTCTCTCCGTTATTCCCATTCTCCCAGTCACTCTCTCCACTATTCCCATTCTCTCAGTCACTCTCTCCATCATTCCCATTCTCTCAGTCACTCTCTCCGTTATTCCCATTCTCCCAGTCACTCTCTCCACTATTCCCATTCTCCCAGTCACTCTCTCCATTATTCCCATTCTCCCAGTCACTCTCTCCGTTATTCCCATTCTCTCAGTCACTCTCTCCATTATTCCCATTCTCCCAGTCACTCTCTCCGTTATTCCCATTCTCTCAGTCACTCTCTCCATTATTCCCATTCTCCCAGTCACTCTCTCCGTTATTCCCATTCTCTCAGTCACTCTCTCCATTATTCCCATTCTCTCAGTCACTCTCTCCATTATTCCCATTCTCTCAGTCACTCTCTCCATCATTCCCATTCTCTCAGTCACTCTCTCCGTTATTCCCATTCTCCCAGTCACTCTCTCCACTATTCCCATTCTCTCAGTCACTCTCTCCATTATTCCCATTCTCCCAGTCACTCTCTCCGTTATTCCCATTCTCTCAGTCACTCTCTCCATTATTCCCATTCTCCCAGTCACTCTCTCCATTATTCCCATTCTCCCAGTCACTCTCTCCGTTATTCCCATTCTCTCAGTCACTCTCTCCATCATTCCCATTCTCTCAGTCACTCTCTCCGTTATTCCCGTTCTCTCAGTCACTCTCTCCATTATTCCCATTCTCCCAGTCACTCTCTCCGTTATTCCCATTCTCTCAGTCACTCTCTCCATTATTCCCATTCTCCCAGTCACTCTCTCCATTATTCCCATTCTCCCAGTCACTCTCTCCGTTATTCCCATTCTCTCAGTCACTCTCTCCATTATTCCCATTCTCTCAGTCACTCTCTCCATTATTCCCATTCTCCCAGTCACTCTCTCCGTTATTCCCATTCTCTCAGTCACTCTCTCCATCATTCCCATTCTCTCAGTCACTCTCTCCGTTATTCCCGTTCTCTCAGTCACTCTCTCCATTATTCCCATTCTCCCAGTCACTCTCTCTGTTATTCCCATTCTCTCAGTCACTCTCTCCATCATTCCCATTCTCTCAGTCACTCTCTCCATTATTCCCATTCTCCCAGTCACTCTCTCTGTTATTCCCATTCTCTCAGTCACTCTCTCTGTTATTCCCATTCTCTCAGTCACTCTCTCCACTATTCCCATTCTCTCAGTCACTCTCTCTGTTATTCCCATTCTCTCAGTCACTCTCTCCGTTATTCCCATTCTCTCAGTCACTCTCTCCATCATTCCCATTCTCTCAGTCACTCTCTCCGTTATTCCCGTTCTCTCAGTCACTCTCTCCATTATTCCCATTCTCCCAGTCACTCTCTCTGTTATTCCCATTCTCTCAGTCACTCTCTCCATCATTCCCATTCTCTCAGTCACTCTCTCCATCATTCCCATTCTCTCAGTCACTCTCTCCATCATTCCCATTCTCTCAGTCACTCTCTCTGTTATTCCCATTCTCTCAGTCACTCTCTCCATCATTCCCATTCTCTCAGTCACTCTCTCCATCATTCCCATTCTCTCAGTCACTCTCTCCATCATTCCCATTCTCTCAGTCACTCTCTCCGTTATTCCCATTCTCTCAGTCACTCTCTCCATCATTCCCATTCTCTCAGTCACTCTCTCCGTTATTCCCGTTCTCTCAGTCACTCTCTCCATTATTCCCATTCTCCCAGTCACTCTCTCTGTTATTCCCATTCTCTCAGTCACTCTCTCCATCATTCCCATTCTCTCAGTCACTCTCTCCATCATTCCCATTCTCTCAGTCACTCTCTCCATCATTCCCATTCTCTCAGTCACTCTCTCTGTTATTCCCATTCTCTCAGTCACTCTCTCCACTATTCCCATTCTCTCAGTCACTCTCTCCATCATTCCCATTCTCTCAGTCACTCTCTCCACTATTCCCATTCTCTCAGTCACTCTCTCCACTATTCCCATTCTCTCAGTCACTCTCTCCATCATTCCCATTCTCTCAGTCACTCTCTCCATTATTCCCATTCTCTCAGTCACTCTCTCCGTTATTCCCATTCTCCCAGTCACTCTCTCCGTTATTCCCATTCTCCCAGTCACTCTCTCCGTTATTCCCATTCTCCCAGTCACTCTCTCCGTTATTCCCATTCTCCCAGTCACTCTCTCCATTATTCCCATTCTCTCAGTCACTCTCTCCATTATTCCCATTCTCTCAGTCACTCTCTCCGTTATTCCCATTCTCCCAGTCACTCTCTCCGTTATTCCCATTCTCCCAGTCACTCTCTCCGTTATTCCCATTCTCCCAGTCACTCTCTCCACTATTCCCATTCTCTCAGTCACTCTCTCCATCATTCCCATTCTCTCAGTCACTCTCTCCATTATTCCCATTCTCTCAGTCACTCTCTCCGTTATTCCCATTCTCCCAGTCACTCTCTCCGTTATTCCCATTCTCCCAGTCACTCTCTCCGTTATTCCCATTCTCCCAGTCACTCTCTCCGTTATTCCCATTCTCTCAGTCACTCTCTCCATTATTCCCATTCTCTCAGTCACTCTCTCCATCATTCCCATTCTCTCAGTCACTCTCTCCATTATTCCCATTCTCTCAGTCACTCTCTCCGTTATTCCCATTCTCCCAGTCACTCTCTCCGTTATTCCCATTCTCCCAGTCACTCTCTCCGTTATTCCCATTCTCCCAGTCACTCTCTCCGTTATTCCCATTCTCCCAGTCACTCTCTCCATTATTCCCATTCTCCCAGTCACTCTCTCCACTATTCCCATTCTCTCAGTCACTCTCTCCATCATTCCCATTCTCCCAGTCACTCTCTCCATTATTCCCATTCTCTCAGTCACTCTCTCCACTATTCCCATTCTCTCAGTCACTCTCTCCGTTATTCCCATTCTCCCAGTCACTCTCTCCACTATTCCCATTCTCTCAGTCACTCTCTCCATTATTCCCATTCTCCCAGTCACTCTCTCCGTTATTCCCATTCTCTCAGTCACTCTCTCCATTATTCCCATTCTCTCAGTCACTCTCTCCACTATTCCCATTCTCTCAGTCACTCTCTCCGTTATTCCCATTCTCCCAGTCACTCTCTCCATTATTCCCATTCTCCCAGTCACTCTCTCCGTTATTCCCATTCTCCCAGTCACTCTCTCCGTTATTCCCATTCTCTCAGTCACTCTCTCCGTTATTCCCATTCTCTCAGTCACTCTCTCCATTATTCCCATTCTCCCAGTCACTCTCTCCATTATTCCCATTCTCTCAGTCACTCTCTCCATTATTCCCATTCTCCCAGTCACTCTCTCCATTATTCCCATTCTCCCAGTCACTCTCTCCATCATTCCCATTCTCCCAGTCACTCTCTCCGTTATTCCCGTTCTCTCAGTCACTCTCTCCACTATTCCCATTCTCTCAGTCACTCTCTCCATTATTCCCATTCTCCCAGTCACTCTCTCCACTATTCCCATTCTCTCAGTCACTCCCTCCGTTATTCCCATTCTCCCAGTCACTCTCTCCATCATTCCCATTCTCTCAGTCACTCTCTCCGTTATTCCCATTCTCTCAGTCACTCTCTCCATCATTCCCATTCTCTCAGTCACTCTCTCCGTTATTCCCATTCTCTCAGTCACTCTCTCCACTATTCCCATTCTCTCAGTCACTCTCTCCGCTATTCCCATTCTCTCAGTCACTCTCTCCGTTATTCCCATTCTCTCAGTCACTCTCTCCACTATTCCCATTCTCCCAGTCACTCTCTCCGTTATTCCCATTCTCTCAGTCACTCTCTCCATCATTCCCATTCTCTCAGTCACTCTCTCTGTTATTCCCATTCTCTCAGTCACTCTCTCCACTATTCCCATTCTCTCAGTCACTCTCTCCATTATTCCCATTCTCCCAGTCACTCTCTCCGTTATTCCCATTCTCTCAGTCACTCTCTCCATCATTCCCATTCTCTCAGTCACTCTCTCCGTTATTCCCATTCTCTCAGTCACTCTCTCCACTATTCCCATTCTCCCAGTCACTCTCTCCGTTATTCCCATTCTCCCAGTCACTCTCTCCATTATTCCCATTCTCCCAGTCACTCTCTCCATTATTCCCATTCTCCCAGTCACTCTCTCCGTTATTCCCATTCTCCCAGTCACTCTCTCTTCTGTCTCCAGAAAGTAACAAACTATAGCAACTGCCCAGTAGGGGATTGGGCTGTTATTTTCCAGTTGGGTGGTCAGTGTATTGCCCACGTTCCCAGTCCAGTAGCTGGGTGGGGCTGGTGTTGGCCAGTTCTGAGTGAGCAATAGCCTCTATTCCCGGTTACAGTGCATTGAGGATAACAGGGATTATTCCGGGGATTTGGACTACCCTCGCTGCAGTGAGAGCGACAGGGCTGTGTCCAGGGGAGTGCCGTTCCCCACCCATGTTTATTGAGCCTCTTTTGTTTAGTTTGTGAATAAATATCCCAGTTAAGTTAATTTCACTCTGATCGTTGACATTTGTGCCTCTGTGGGTGGGAATTTGATGTGAATTCCAAACAGTTGGATTGAGCCGGTGAATGGAGATGTGAACTAGTGAGTAACCAGTGTTCTGCTGAAGAAAGCTTTGCTCTGATAAACACAGAGCGTGATGCGGAGATGCCGGTATTGGAGTGGGGTAAACACGGTAAGAAGTCTCACAACACCAGGTTAAAGTCCGACGGGTTTATTTTGGTAGTAAACGGCACTAGCTTTCGGAGCGCTGCCCCTTCATCAGATGAGTAGGAATTCTGATCACAAACAGAGCACACTCAGAGGGGAGGGACACCTCAGAGCTTCTCTCTCGTCTTAACGATAGATTTAGTGATTCTCCCTCCTGCTGGGCGAAATTCTCCCACCTCGGCAGAGATCCGGCCGAATGGGGATTGGCCAACAATCAGGATTCACCCGACTCGCCCCACCGATCCCAATCGGATTCCCGACCAGAGCAGGCGGCAACTGACCATTCTGCAAACTCACTAACTGGTGGGAAGGTCTTATGAGGAAAGGCTGAGGGACTTGAGGTTATTTTCGTTAGAGAGAAGAAGGTTACGAGGTGACCTAATTGAGGCATACAAGATGATCAAAGGATTGGATAGGGTGGACAGTGAGAGCCTTTTTCCTCGGATGGTGATGGCTAACACGAGGGGACATAGCTTTAAATTGAGGGGTGGTAATTATAGGACGGATGTCAGAGGTAGATTCTTTACTCAGAGGGTAGTAAGGGCGTGGAATGCCCTGCCTGCAGCAGTTGTGGACTCGCCAACTTTAAGGGCGTTCAAATGGTCAGTGGATAGGCATATGGATAACATTGGAATAGTTTAGGTTAGAGGGTCATTAGATTGGTTCCACTGGTTGGCACAACATTGAGGGCCGAAGGGCCTGTACTGCGCTGGAATGTTCTAAGTAATACAATGGCAGCAGTGACAGCCATTTGCACCCCCCCCAATACACCCCCACCCATTTACCCCCCCCTTTCATTCCCCTTCCATTCACCCCGTCGTACACCCCCTCATTCACCCCCACCAATCACCACCCCCCACCAGTCCCTCCCCCATTTACCCCTCTGCCATTCACCCCCCCCCACCCACCAATAACAGGTCACCCTCCACCACCGCAACTCCCCCCCCTCCACAGACATGATGGCGAGCCAGCGTCCCCCCCCCCAGACTCCCACTCAGACCATGTGCCTTGGCAATACTTGGGGTGGGGGTGGGGGGCTCGAGGAGGTAGGTTTGCCCCTCTGCTGCTGCCCCACTGCAGAGGGAGTTTCCCTCAAGGGTCCTGAGGGTTGGGTGGACTCGGGTTGGGAACAAGGGGTTGACCTCATCACTCTGCCCTGGAATGTGGGTCTTGCGGCTGGACTGCCCCTTCTAACCCCGGCAGACCTACAGATCACGCCTGGCGCGGTGATTTCAGGCAGTCCTGTGATCAACATCTGTATTCCTACCAGTCAGCTATGAATATCTGAATGGCCAGGTCTCTCTGCCCCCTGGTCACCTGGTAGGATTTTAAACCACTGCAGCACTCCGTCCTGCAACGGGGATTTCCCTTTCTCCCTGGCAGATGCTGCAGGTGTGAGCAGACCCCTTTGAAGTTCTCTGCCTGAAAGGAGACGTCAGTTTGACTTGGAGAGGGTTTACATTCTGCACAGTTGTTCACTCATGTCCATTATTCACACAGCTTTGATGTGATGTTTCTGAAGCTTCTGTGCAAGCTAAAACCTTTGAAACCCTCTCTATTCCATCTCTGTCAATCTCAAAGTGCAGTGAAAGTGGTTTCCATTGACAATTTCATGGATTTCTACTCAGGCTCCAGTGAGCTGTGTTTATTTACAGTTTCCTTCACACTTGATTGCATCTCAAGCAGCCCCATTATTCCTAACCACAATATTTACACAGACGCAATGCCTGATTGACAGTATTAGTTTCTTCAAAGGGAATAAGCTGTTAATGGAAGCACCTTTCATAGCAACTCCCTCACAATGCTCTCACCTCCCCCCAAAGCAATCATCCCTCCCCACAATGATTGGGTGATAGTTGGGTTTGGTGAGGTAAGGTTTGGGTGAGTGTTGGGAGCAGGGAGTTGGGTGGGGGTAGGTGTTGGGTGGAGTGGGGTTGGGTGGGTGTTGGTGTGGGGATGGGGTGGAGGTGGAGATGGGGGTTGGGTGGGGGTCCATAAGACAAGACACAGGACAGAATTAGGCCACTCGGCCTATCGAGTCTGCTCCCCCATTCAATCATGGCTGATTATTTGTCTCATTCCCATTCTCCTGCCTTTTCCCTATATCCGCTAATCTCCTTATTAATCAAGAACCTATCTATCTCTGTCTTAAAGACACTCAATGACCTGGCCTCCTCTGCGGCAAAGAGTTCCATAGATTCCCCACTCTCTGGTTGCAGAAATTCCTCCTCATCTCTGTTTTAAAGGATCGTCCCTTTAGCCTGAGGTTGTGCCCTCTGGTTCTAGTTTCTCCTACTAGTGAAAACATCCTCTCCACGTCCACTCTATCCAGGCCTTGCAATAACCTGTAAGGTTCAGTAAGATCCCCCCCTCATCCTTCTAAACTCCAATGAGTACAGACCCAGAGTCCTCAACCATTCCTCATCCAACAAGCTCTTCATTCCAGGGATCATTCTTGTGGATCTCCTCTGGATCCTTTCCAAGACCAGCACATCCTTTCTTAGATATGGGGTCCAAAATGGCTCACCATACTCTAAATGGGTCTGACCATTAATACAGCCTCAGAAATACATCCTTGCTCTTGTATTCTAGCCCTCTAGACATGAATGCTAACATTGCATTTGCCTTCCTAACTGCCGACTGAACCTGCATGTTAACCTTAAGAGAATCTTGAACAATGATTCCCAAGTCCCTTTGTATTTCTGATTTCCTAAGCATTTCCGCATTTAGAAAATAGTCAATGCCTCCACTCCTCCTTCCAAAGTGTATAATCTCATACTTTTCCACATTGTATTCCATCAGTCACTTCTTTGCCTACTCTCCTAACCTGTCCAAATCCTTCTACAGCCCCGCTTCTTCCTCAATACTACCTGTCACTCTACATATCTTTGTATCATCTGCAAACTTAGCAACAGTGCCTTCAGTTTCTCCCTCCAGATTGTTAATGCATATTGTCCCAACACTGACCCCTGAGGCACACCACTAACCATCGGCTGCCATCCTGAGAAAGACCCCTTTATCCCCACTCTCTGCTTTCTACCAGTCAGCCAACCCTCTATCCACGCCAGGATCTTACCCTTAACACCATGGGCTCTTAACAGTCTCTTATGTGGCACCTTGTCAAAGGCCTTCTGGAAATCTAAATAAATCACATCCACTGGTTCTCCTTTATCTAGCTTCCTTGCTATCTCCTCAAAGAACTCTAACAGATTTATCAGACCCGACCTCCCCTTGACGAAGCCGTGCTAACACAGTCCTCTTTTATCATACACTTCCAAGCACTCCACGATCTCATCTTTAATAACGGACTCTAAAATCTTGCCAATGACCAAAGTCCAGCTAACCAGTCTATAATTTCCCTTCTGCTGCCTCCCTCACTTCTGTTACATTAACTACTTTCCAAACCTTTGGGACCCTCCCTGCCTCCAGAGATTCCTGAAAGATCACCACCAATGTCTCCACAATTTCCTCAGCTATCTTTTTTGGAATCCTGGAGTGTAGTCCATCCGGTCCAGGTGATTTATCCACCTTCAGACCTTTCAGTTTCCCCAGAACCTTCTCCCCAGTGATGGACACTACACCCACTGTGCCCCCTGACTCTCCTGGAGCTCTGGCATCCCACTGGTGTCTCCCTCTGTGAAGACTGATGTAAAGTAACTATTCAGTTCCTCTGCTTTGTTTCCTATTATTACTTCTCCAGCCTCATTTTCCAGTGGTCCAATTTTTGCCTCTCTCTTACCTTTTATATATTGAAAAAAAAACTCTTCCCGTCTTCTTTTACATTACTATCTAGCTTACACTCATATTCCATCTTCTCCCCCTTAGTGCTTTTTTCGTTGTCCTCTGCTCACTTTTAAAGTCTTACCAATTCTCTGGCTTTCCGCTAATCCTCACCACTTTCCTTTTGTTTTTACGCTGTCCTTGATTTCCCTCGTCAGCCATGGATGCCTGGTTCTCCCCTTAGCCTGTTTCCTCCTCCTTGGGATGAATTTCTGTCGTGCCTCCCGAATAACCCCCAAAAACTCCTGCCATCGCTGTTCCACTGTCTTCCCTGCCCGGCTCCCTTTCCAATCAACTCTGGCCAGCTCATGTCTTTGTAGCTCCTTTATTTAACTGTAATACCATTATATCTGACTCCAGTTTCTCCCTCTCAAGCTGCAGGGTAAATTCTATCATATTGTGGTCACTGCTCCCTAAGGGTTCCTGCACCTTAAGCTCCCTCATCAAATCTGCCTCATTACACATCACCAAAACCAGAAATGCCTGTTCCCTATCGGTTCTGTCACAATCTGCTCCAAAAACCCATCTCTTAGACATTCCACAAATTCCTTTTCTTGGGATCTTTACCGACCTGATTTTCCCAGTCCACCTGCATATTGAATGCCCCCCCCATGATTATTGTAATATTGCTTTTGTTCTAAGCCTTTTCTATCTCCTGATTTATTTTCTGTCCCACATCCTGACCACTGCTGTACATAACTCCCATCAGGATCTTTTTATCTTTGCGATTCCTCAACTCCACCCACAGAGATTCTGTGCCTTCTGATCCTATGTTGTTTCTTGCTATCGATTTAACTTCATTCCTTCCTAACAATACAATCCTTTTGCCCATCCACCTATCCTTTCAATGGGACACATTTCCTTGGATCCCAGCCCGGATCCCCTTGCAGCCACGTCTCTGCGATGCCCACAACCTCGTACCTGCCAATTTCGTTGTGCGCGACAAATTTATTTACCATATTCCATATACTGCACACATTTAGGTACAACACCCTCAGTCCTGCACTGACCACCTCCCTTCCCATACTTATCACCTTTTTTGCTCTGCCTGAGGTTAGATTCCTGCCACCTTCTATACTCTCTGTTCTATCACGTGGTCTTGAAACTTGACTAACCCCTCCTGAGCCCTGGGCTCCTTTAACTAGTTGAAAATCCTCATCGTTAACCTGCACTTCTCTCCTTTAACTTTGATTTTCTAATTCTCCATACAACTGAACCCTCCCCCACTATTCCGTTTAAAGCCCTATCTATAGTTCTAGTTGTATAATTCACCAGGATTCTGGTCCCAACACGATTCAGATGAAGACCGTCCCATCGGAACAGGTCCCCTCTTCCCCAATACTGGTGCCAATGTCCCATGAATTCAAACCCATTCCTCCCACACCAATCTTTGAGTCACACATTTACCTCCTTAATCTTTTTGACCCTGTGCCAATTAGCTCGTGGCTCAGGTTGTAATCCAGAGATTATTATCTTTTTTGGTTCTGCTTTTTAACTTAGTTCCTAGCTGTTCACACTCCCTTAGGTAGAACAGGATCAAAGGTTCTGCTAAGTAATTGGTACCTTTGTGGACCACGACAACTGGATCTTCACCATCCTGCTCCAAGTTCCTCTGCAACCCAGATGAAATATCCCGAACCTGAACACCAGGCAGGCAACACAACCTCCTGGATTCTCGATCCTGTTAACAGAGAACAGTATCAATTCCCCTAACTAAACTATCCCCAATTACAGCTACAGTTCTTTCTTCTATCACCCGTTGAACAGCTCCCTGTACCAAGGTGCTGCGGTCAGTTTGCTCATCCTCTCTGCAGGGTTAGTAAGTTCGCCGATGACACGAAGGTCGGTGGTGTTGTGGATGGTCTGGAAGGATGTCAGAAGTTGCAGCAGGACATAAATAGGATGCAGGACTGGGCGGGGAAGTGGCAGATGGAATTCAACGCGGATAAATGCGTAGTCGTCCATTTTGGCAGGACCAACGAGATGAACGAGTACACTATCAAGGGTAGGAGTCTTAGCTGTGTTGAAGAGCAGAAGGATCTTGGGGTCCGGGTCCATAGGACTCTTAAATCAGCCTCGCAGGTGGAGGATGTGGTCAAGAAGGCGTATGGTGTACTGGCCTTCATTAATCGAGGGATTGAGTTTAGGAGTCGGGAGGTAATGCTGCAACTTTATAAGACCCTTGTCAGGCCCCACTTGGAGAACTGTGTGCAGTTCTGGTCGCCTCACTACAGGAAGGATGTGGAAGCTATTGAGAGGGTGCAGAGGAGATTTACAAGGATGTTGCCTGGATTGGGAGGCATGCCTTATGAGGATAGGTTGAGGGAGCTGGGTCTCTTCTCCCTGGAGAGACGAAGGTTGAGAGGCGACCTGATAGAGGTTTATAAGATGTTGAGAGGTATAGATAGGGTGGATTCTCGGAGGCTATTTCCCAGGGCTGAAATGGTCGCTACGAGAGGACACAGGTTTAAGGTGCTGGGAAGCAGGTACAGAGGAGATGTCAGGGGTAAGTTTTTCACTCAGAGGGTGGTGAGTGAGTGGAATCGGCTGCCGTCAGTGGTGGTGGAGGTGAACTCGCTGGGGTCTTTTAAAAGACTTCTGGATGAGTATATGGGGTTTAATGGGATTGGGGGTTATAGATAGGTCTATAGATTGGTAGGTGTTGATGTGATCGGCGCAACTTGTGGGTTGAAGGGCCTGTTTGTGCTGTAGTGTTCTATGTTCTATCTAGAACAAAGGACAACACGGCCCAGGAAACAGGCCCTTCGGCCCAACGAGCCCATGCCGTCATCTTAACAATGTACTTTTCCTCCTCCACCCATGACCCATGTCCGTGCTTATGGCACTCCACATTGGAAACCAGATTGAGGGACGACTAATTTAGGGACAATTTGTTACACCAATCAGCCTAAGAGCACATCTTTGGGGTGTGGGCGGAAACCGGAGCACCCGGAGAAAACCCACGCAAGCACGGGGAGAATGCGCAAACTCCCACAGACACCGGCCCAAATCCATGTATCTGCACAGCAAACAGTGATAGTCACTGAGCTGTCGTGTTGCCCAGCATCTGGTCCAGTTTAAGCGTACACTAACGATGTGAAGTACTAGGCCACTCTCGAAACATCCAAGAGCAGCCCACGCACGACCCACCGCGTGTATGCCCCCATCTTGTATCTGGGCCCATCCACACAGGGAGCAAAGATCTCTAACCTGTTGGGCAAGTTCAGGGACTGAGGCTCCTGCAACCCTACCTACTAAATCCCTCTACCTGTCTCACTCACAGACACATTTTTCTATCCCTGACCACTGGCCAAATTCAAGGACTGTCTCCTGGAGCACAGTGTCCTGGTATCTCTCCCCCTCCCTGATGTACCTCAGCATCCGAAGGTCATCCACTCTGAGCTGGACTTCCTCAAACAACCAACTGGAGTTGGGTTGGGTGGAGGTGGGTGGGGTGGGCGAGGGTAGGTGGTGGTTCTGCGTGAGATGACTCTGTGCCACCATTGCTGCCAAGGTCTGGAACTGGGCCTAGGCTGCACCATGTGACAACAGCAAATTCCTCTGTAATCCCGGCACTGTCTCCGTACGGCTGGGAGCAGCTCCCTCGGCATAGGCCGTGCATCAGGACATTACACCAGCATTTCCCTTCATGCTGCACCCACACTGCCTTCGTGCCTCCTCACCAACCTGGCAACTGCAACAGAATGGGATTCCATTTGAATAGTGGGTTGGAGAGGGTGAGTTGTGCTGGGGTCAGGGTGCTGGGAATGTGAGCTTGTTCTGGTCTTTGGGGGTGCAGGAATGCTGTGTGGGTGTGGGTACACTGTGTGGGTGTGGATACACTGTGTAGGTGTGGGTACACTGTGTGGGTGTGGGTACACTGTATAGGTGTGGGTACACTGTGTGGGTGTGGGAGCACTGTGTGGGTGTGGGTACACTGTGTAGGTGTGGGTACACTGTGTGGGTGTGGGTACACTGTGTAGGTGTGGGTACACTGTGTGAGTGTGGGTACACTGTGTGGGTGTGGGTACACTGTGTAGGTGTGGGTACACTGTGTGGGTGTGGGTACACTGTGTGGGTGTGGGAGCACTGTGTGGGTGTGGGTGCACTGTGTGGGTGTGGGTACACTGTGTGGGTGTGGGTGCACTGTGTGGGTGTGGGTGCACTGTGTGGGTGTGGGTGTGGGTGCACTGTGTGGGTGTGGGTGCACTGTGTGGGTGTGGGTACACTGTGTGGGTGTGGGTGCACTGTGTGGGTGTGGGTACACTGTGTGGGTGTGGGTGCACTGTGTGGGTGTGGGTACACTGTGTGGGTGTGGATACACTGTGTGGGTGTGTGTACACATAGAACCTAGAACATTCCAGCGCAGTACAGGCCCTTCGGCCCTCGATGTTGCACCGACCAGTGGAACCAATCTAATGACCCTCTAACCTAAACTATTCCAATGTTATCCATATGCCTATCCACTGACCATTTGAACGCCCTTAAAGTTGGCGAGTCCACAACTGCTGCAGGCAGGGCATTCCACACCCTTACTACCCTCTGAGTAAAGAACCTACCTCTGACATCCATCCTATAATCACCACCCCTTAATTTAAAGCTATGTCCCCTCGTGTTAGCCATCACCATCCGAGGAAAAAGGCTCTCACTGTCCACCCTATCTAACCCTCTGATCATCTCGTATGCCTCAATTAGGTCACCTCGTAACCTTCTTCTCTCTAATGAAAATAACCTCAAGTCCCTCAGCCTTTCCTCATAAGACCTTCCCACCATACCAGGCAACATCCTGGTAAACCTCCTCTGCACCCTTTCCAATGCCTCCACATCTTTCTTATAATGCGGCGACCAGAACTGTACGCAATACTCCAAGTGCGGCCGCACCAGAGTTTTGTACAGTTGCAACATGACCTCACGGCTCCAAAATTCAATCCCTCTACCAATAAAAACCAACACACCGTACGCCTACTTAACAACCTTATCAACCTGGGTGCCAACTTTCAGAGAGCTACGCACATGTACCCCGAGATCTCTCTGCTCATCAACACTACTAAGAGTCCTTCCATTAGCCCTATATTCTGTACTCCTGTTATTCTTTCCAAAGTGAATCACCTCACACTTTTCCGTATTAAACTCCATCTGTCACCTCTCGGCCCAGCTCTGCAGCTTATCTATGTCCCTCTGCAAACTGTAACATCCATCCTCACTGTCTACAACTCCTCCGACTTTGGTGTCGTCAGCAAATTTACTAATCCATCCTTCTACACCCTCATCTAGATCATTTATAAAAATGACAAACAGCAGTGGCCCCAAAACAGACCCTTGAGGTACACATCACCCTCAATCCCACGCATCTGCATTTTCTGCAGTAGCCTACCATGGGGAACCTTATCAAACGCTTTGCTAAAATCCATATACACCATGTCAACTGCCTTACCCGTATCCACCTCTTTGGTCACCTTTTCAAAAAACTCAATAAGGTTTGTGAGGCATGACCTACCCTTCACAAAACCGTGTTGACTATCCCTAATCAATTTATTTCTCTCTAGATGATTATAAATCCTATCTCTTATAATCCTTTCCAAACCTTTGCCCACAACAGAAGTAAGGCTCACCGGTCTATAATTCCCAGGACGGTCTCTACTCCCCTTCTTGAACAAGGGGGCAACATTTGCTATCCTCCAGTCTTCCGGCACTATACCCGTATACACTGCGTGGGTGTGGGTACACTGTGTGGGTGTGGGTACACTGTGTGAGTGTGGGTACACTGTGTAGGTGTGGGTACACTGTGTGAGTGTGGGTACACTGTGTGGGTATGGGTACACTGTGTGGGTGTGGGTACACTGTGTGGGTGTGGGTACACTGTGTGAGTGTGGGTACACTGTGTGGGTGTGGGTACACTGTACACCTATTTGCTGTTGTCTCTTTCTGAATTGGAAAGTTGCTGCATTCCGGCTCTGTTTTTGTTGATTGTCAGTAACTAGTTTCCAGAGCACAGCACTGAGCCCAGTCTCTCCAACACACATAAAGGCATCAAACACATCTTTGTTCTGGAATAGTTTCTGCTTTGTTGGAAAAGCTGACCCTTAAATTAATATGAAAATGAGACGGGAAATCACTTCCTGGCCTATTATTCCCCAAGTATTCAGTCCATGGGAGATTGTGTTTGAATATTTAACTCTTCGGGTTCAGGTCGCTCACTGTCAGTTCCACACCACCTCCCATGGACTGAAGCTAACTTTGATATCGAATCTGTTTCTTTATTACAACAGGAGTAAAGTTGTTTGGAATATTCACCACGGAATGGGCGGCACGGTAGCACAGTGGTTAGCACTGCTGCTCCATAGCTCCAGGGTCCTGGGTTCGATTCCCAGGCTCGGGTCACTGTCTGTGTGGGAGTTTGCACATTCTCCTCGTGTCTGCGTGGGTTTCCTCCGGGTGCTCCGGTTTCCTCCCACAGTCCAAAGATGTGCGGGTTAAGTGGATTGGCCGTGCCAAATTGTCCCATTAGTGCCCTGGGATGTGTAGGTTAGAGCGATTAATGGATAAATATATGGGGATAGGGCCTGGGTGGGATTGTTGATGGCAATGGGATGAATGGCCCCTTCCCACACTGTAGGGATTCTATGGACTGAGCACACAGCTTAATGTTTTCCACGTTAAGCTTTCCTCTCCTTTCCTCTCTGCTCCTGAAGATACTGTTTCAGTCGGAGACCAGGAGCACTCTGCAGGGTGACCCCTGGGGCGATTAAAATTCAGTCCCAGTTCTGTGTGACCCCTGTGGGACAGACTGGGTAAAGATGACAGCTTCCGAACCTGTGGGTTATTAATAAGAGGGGGCGGGTGACTGAATTCCGGAGCAGGGGTTGTTTTTGGCTAAACCATTGAGGTTGGTAGACGGGAGACCAGGGGAACATTGTCTGTGCCCCGGGGGGGGGGGTGGGGAGAGCAGGGATGAGGCTTCTAGCAGGAGCTGTGCCAAGGCAGGCACGGGGTGGGGGCAATGAGGAGGCAGGTACAGTCTTAGTGAAGGGGTTTGGTTTGTCAGGAGGGTTGGAGAGGTTCTCGAGGTTATGAGTCTCAGTCTGAGACAGTGCTCAGGGACAGGGATACGATCCACGGAGCTGACCGGAGAATCCAGGAGGCACCAATCAGCTGGATTGTGAGACATCAGCATCGATGTGGAGCCTGACACTAGACCATAACCTCCTCAGTCCCCGGTGTTGGATTTTGGGGGGTATATCCCAATGGTGTGTTGCGGAATTCCTCCAGGAAGTTCCCAGGGTTAGGGTTTACCGGGAATTGTCCAGGAATGTGAATTTTCTCTGGACACTGACACTGGGCTGGGAACCGTCAGACAATCACCAACCCCCGGCTGCCCCCTTTCACCCTGAGACTGACTCTGAAACAGTTAGAAACAAACCCCCCCCACCCCCCCCGCTTCTAATCCCAGAGAAACTAACCACCCGGTCCCGAAATCACCCGACCCCCAACCCGACCCTCCCCGACCCGACTCCCCCGACCCGACCCCCCGACCCGGCCCCCATGACCCGACCCCCCGACCCGACTCCCCCTGACCCGACTCCCCCCGACCCGACTCCCCCCGACCCGACTCCCCCCGACCCCCCTCCGACCCGACTCCCCCCGACCCGACCCCCCACCGACCCGACTCCCCCCGACCCGACCCCCCAACCCGACCCCCCCGACACGACTCCCCCGACCCGACCCCCCCGACCCCCCGACCCGACCCCCCGACCCGACCCCCCCCGACACGACTCCCCCCGACCCGACTCCCCCGACCCGACTCCCCCCGACCCGACCCCCCCCGACCCCCCGACCCGACCCCCCGACCCCGACCCCCCGACCCGACTCCCCCGACCCGACTCCCCCCGACCCGACTCCCCCCGACCCGACTCCCCCCGACCCGACCTCCCCCCGACCCGACTCCCCCCGACCCGACTCCCCCGACCCGACTCCCCCCGACCCGACTCCCCCCGACCCGACTCCCCCCGACCCGACTCCCCCCGACCCGACTCCCCCCGACCCGACTCCCCCCCGACCCGACTCCCCCCGACCCGACTCCCCCGACCCGACCCGACTCCCCCCGACCCGACTCCCCCGACCCGACTCCCCCCCCGACCCCCGACTCCCCCCGACCCGACCCCCCCGACCCGACTCCCCCGACCCGACTCCCCCCGACCCGACTCCCCCCGACCCGACTCCCCCCGACCCGACTCCCCCCGACCCGACTCCCCCGACCCGACTCCCCCCCGACCCCCCGACCCGACTCCCCCCCGACCCGACTCCCCCGACCCGACCCCCCCCCGACCCGACCCCCCCGACCCGACTCCCCCGACCCGACTCCCCCCGACCCGACTCCCCCCGACCCGACTCCCCCCGACCCGACTCCCCGATGCAAACCCCCCCCGACCCCCCCAGCCCAACCCCTGAACCCGACTCCCCGACCCGATCCCTTAGCCTGAGTTTTTCACCTGCCTCCCCCTCCCCCCAACCCAACCCCACCCCTGTTTCCCCCAACAACCTCTTAACCGGCCACAGCTCCAGGGTCCTGGGTTCGATTCCCGGCTCGGGTCACTGTCTGTGTGGAGTTTGCACATTCTCCTCGTGTCTGTGTGGGTTTCCTCCGGGTGCTCCGGTTCCTCCCACAGTCCAAAGATGTGCGGGTTAGGGTGATTACCAATGATAAATTGCCCCTCAGTGTCAGTGGGACTAGCTGGGGTAAATGTATCTGGTTATGGGGAATAGGGCCTGGGTGGGATTGTGGCCGGTGCAGGCTCGATGGGCCGAATGCCTCCTTCTGCACTGTAGGGTTCTACGTTCAAACCCCCAAACCCCAACCCCTGACTCCTCCGATCACCACGGCCTGATGATCCCAACCCACCCCTTTACACCTCACCCCCCCCTCCCCCCGAAAACCCCTCATCACAACTCACCTCCTTCCCGACCTCGCCAACCCCACCCCCCCCCCCCCCCGAAACAACCTGACCACATGCTGGGCCCAGCCCTGAAACCCTCCCCCCCTCCCCCCCACTCCTTCCAATGAACCAGGAGGGCCCAAACACCCACCCGACCCTCCCACCATTCAACCCGCTTCCCCCTTAGCTCCCCTGCAGTCCACTCCCCACCACCCCACCACCCCCACAAAACAGTGTGCTGCTTGTGGGATCTTCCTGTGTAGAGCAGCCACTCGAACCCAACAGCTCTCCGTTGTCCAGACGGTCCCTGATCACAAACACCATCACAGTCCAGTCTCCCTCTTAACAACTCCAGTGTAAGGACGGGCAGATCCAAGTGAGTCACAGGTTACATCAATCTGGAGAACCCCCACCCCCACCCCACCACCCCGGCAGACTGGAAACCACGTTAAGAGCCTCCCCCACGACCCCCCCACACACCCCTCCTGCCCACACCACCACCTAACATACAGGAATGCCCTTACCTACATCATAGATTGATGCATTTTTAAATGCAATGATTAGTCTGAGGCAGTGTGGGGGGGGGGGGGGGTCTGGGTATCACACAATTGTTACATTGCTGAAGGAGGCCATTCAGACCATCATCTACCAGCTCTTCAACCAACATCCTGAATTAATGCCATTCCCCTGCCTCCTCCCCCCCGTACCCCTGCCTCCTCCCCCCCCGTACCCCTGCCTCCTCCTCCCCCCCCATACCCCTGCCTCCTCCCCCCCCGTACCCCTGCCTCCTCCCCCCCGTACCCCTGCCTCCTCCTCCCCCCCATACCCCTGCCTCCTCCTCCCCCCCCGTACCCCTGCCTCCTCCCCCCCGTACCCCTGTCTCCTCCCCCCCGTACCCCTGTCTCCTCCCCCCCGTACCCCTGTCTCCTCCCCCCCCGTACCCCTGCCTCCTCCCCCCCCCGTACCCCTGCCTCCTCCTCCCCCCCCATACCCCTGCCTCCTCCCCCCCCGTACCCCTGCCTCCTCCCCCCCCGTACCCCTGCCTCCTCCTCCCCCCCCATACCCCTGCCTCCTCCTCCCCCCCGTACCCCTGCCTCCTCCCCCCCGTACCCCTGTCTCCTCCCCCCCCGTACCCCTGTCTCCTCCCCCCCGTACCCCTGTCTCCTCCCCCCCCGTACCCCTGTCTCCTCCCCCCCGTACCCCTGTCTCCTCCCCCCCCGTACCCCTGTCTCCTCCCCCCCGTACCCCTGTCTCCTCCCCCCCCGTACCCCTGTCTCCTCCCCCCCGTACCCCTGCCTCCTCCTCCCCCCCGTACCCCTGCCTCCTCCCCCCCCGTACCCCTGCCTCCTCCTCCCCCCCCATACCCCTGCCTCCTCCCCCCCCGTACCCCTGTCTCCTCCCCCCCGTACCCCTGCCTCCTCCCCCCCTGTACC